>NW_017299465.1:260618-278125 GCF_001594075.2 Trachymyrmex cornetzi
TGTTGTCTGGAGCTATCTTAATCCGAATTAACGCCGAAGACGATACGACGACGTGATTTCTTCAGCAGGACCGAATCGCGAAAAACAAAAAGCGAAGACGACTTTGCGGTCCAGTGACACGGAATGCGTTAGGCCAGACTAGGATAAGACCAGCTTAGAGATTGCTGTGTTTATGGCCAATAAAGTCGGCTTCTTGCCGGTCGTTAACATGTCAGCTCTAGTTTTTCATCGACGCAATCTCTTTACCTCGTGTTCATTCTCTCCCGTTCTTGTCATCTTCTCATCGTGCCTCCCACTGATGTGTCTTATACTATCGCTTCTTACTTCTAAAGTTCTAACTATATGTCTAACACGTGTGTCACCGCATCTTCAGTCACGATCTAATTTCTAATATATTCAAGAGGTGGAGATTGCAGCTACTCAGCGCGAAAGAAAAGAGCCATAAAGGCGCGATATGATGATGATAAATTTAATATCGCGTCTTCGGATATTCATCTGTCTATTATCATATTTTATGTCTGTCTTCTTTTAATTTTATTTTGTCACAAGACGTTAACATTCGAGAGTAACAGTGATTAAGAGGTATATAAAGTGGAAATAAACGCTGAGAGACATGTTTGGTATGTATAACCATTTCTTTTGTTGATATGTGACTAAAAAGATTCTTACTTTTTTATTAAAAAATTGGATTCTAATTACAAAATTTGGTTATTGTAATAAATTAATTATTCTAATCAATTTGGTTAGAATAATAAAAATTGTGTTGGCCTAATCGAAATTTGGGTAGAATAACCAAATTTTGACTAAAACACAATTTTTTAAGGAGAAAGTAAGAAAATTTTTGTTATTGTACAACTAACGAAATAAATACATATCAAGAAAATACATGGTTATATATAATTCTTTCAGTGAAGATACGAAAGAGAGATCGCAACGGATCATACGGTTGTGAACTTAATTAAACATTATTCATGGGAATCACGAGTCATCGTGGCATGGAAAATCTCACGTTATCGTTAGAAATTGTAGAGAGATTGCACTGATTCCGTTAGATAAGGGAAAATGTAGTGTACTTGGCACGACAGAAGGAGAAGGAACGCGAAAATGTAATCTCGCGCCCACGTTCGTGATCCCTCTTCCGGTACGTCCTTCTCTCACGATCCTTCGATCTGCCGATCTGTTTTCGCGGATACCCCAGATCGGCCAATCGGCTATCCCAGCATAAACGACGCCCGGCGCCAATTCCATTGCTAGAAATCGTCGATTATTGCGGACGATCGACCGATCTACGATCCTGACCTCCTACGTGCCAGCAATTCTTGCTCCGCGCCGTAGATCTCATGAGTGGCGACGTGGCGAAAAATCTTGGCCACGACTGTATCTCGTGGAGGGGAAACGGCGCGAAATCATTCTGCTCATCCCGTTAAGGTTATGATAATAATATTCCCGCGGAGAGACGAAATATCACCGTGATAGGCATTCGATATTTTTCGCTTGCTTAATCCCGCTGGATTTTTCTCCCGCCATATGAAACTCAGCAAGACGAATAATTAGCCGGGTGAAGAGAGCGCGAAAAGTATCTTCTTCGGTTCCTCCGAAGTATTTTCTGCGGTTCCTCTTCTTTTCGTCGAAGCGGCGGCGAGGACAGGTTTAAACGATCGTCATAAGCGATAAACTCAGTAAATTATTGGACGGAGTCTCGATGTGATCGGCCCGCTCGCAGAATCACTGTGCGTTCTGCATGTCCCTCGCAAATTCACCGACTTGTAACACCGTCATCGCGTGAATGTTGGTCCATGACGCACGCTTTTGGATTAATTGGCTGTGAGAATCAGAGAAAGGCGCACGCTCTCGTCCTCGGTGCGCGAAAACTGCGATAATAGTTGTTTTCCAGTTTCACTCAATGAACTGAATCTAAAGTTATGTATTTTATACTTAAATAATGACTTGCTTACTTTATAAAATTATTACGTAACAACATAGGTTTATAATCTCAATATTAATTATTAAAGCATTAGACCGCGACGTGAACAACAGTTTAGAAATAAAGACTAAGCGGTTAAGTTTGAATTTTTAGTGTTGAAACAATTCCGTGTGAATTGAGGGGATGGGCGGAATAAAGGCTTAATTAAAAAATCTTGATATTAATAGAAATTAAAATAACTTGCTTTTTTATTATACATAAATGGATACAATATTAAATGGATTTATGTAATTTCTTTAAGAAGTTACAGGTTACAAATCTTATTTATTACGATCAATATTATACATGAAAAAGCTAATTGCCGGAAAAAGGGCCTAAATAGAATTGTGCCTTCATTCCGCCCATAAATTTATGTATATATCACAAATCCAATTCTGCAAACTATGTGCAAATTTATTTTTAGATTTAAAAAACAATTCTAACAGAACTCGAGTAATGTCACAAATTAAATTAACGCAATTTAATATTATAATATTAATTCTCATAAGCATCTTTATAATAATCTTTAAGCAACTTAAAATCTGTAAATAATTTTACTGCGAAAAATATTTATAATCTCACTTTTAATGTGATTCAAGAAGACCTAGTAAAGCACGCGAGTTTGAGTTTATACTGACTGCAAGTAAACATTCAGTTAAATCTCACTTGTCGGAATGAAAAGGAACGTACAATTCAACTGAGTTATAACTTTACAAATGAGAATTATCTGTGTTTTAGTGTAAATGGAAAGCAACTACTGGCATGTAGGAGAGAAAGAAAGCGAAGGAGCAGTTTTTCGCCGCTCAAACACGGCGAAGACAGGTTTAAACGATCATGGTGGACGATAAAGTCATTAAGTTATGGACAATGTCGGGACGCGAACACAGTCGCGCGTGCATACGTGCGTTCGAGCGTGCGGTCGCGTACGCAGTCGTACGCATCGTGGTATTGCCGGTATTGCCGCGTACGACACGACGCGCGACGTCGCGTTAATGCAAACATTTCTCCCACTTCCGTGACACTGTAAACGAACGGACCGTAAAGCCTCTTTCGCTCCGCTTTTACGCGCCGATCTTCGCGCTTTGCACACATATTCCTTCCTTTGCCATTCCTTCCGCATCGTGTCGCTGTACATCTGCAATTTCGACACGCCATTACACGCGTTTATCCCCCATTATTGACGCATCTTATTTCCGTGTGTATACTTGGCTTAGCGTATACTTGGAAAAGAAGTTAAAGCACACGGGAAACGCGTTTCTGTATATTTATAATTTCCTCTTTTCCACGTCGAGAATCGCATGAACGAGAGCCGCCGAAGGTGTACATGGCGCATGCGAGAGAAGACATACGTGGGTGGGCACACGAGTGGTCCGAGCCGGTGTGCGTTTTGACGTTTTGACTTTACAATCCACCTCGGCCAGGACCGGACAACCCGCGGAATTAAGGATGTAGATTGCTATCGCCGCACGGATGTGAGTACACCTGGACCCCTCGTGAATCCCGCGAGGTTGTATCCCGAAAATCCAAGCGTGAATCTGCGAGACCCCGCAGACGCGGGATTTTAAGGTGCAGGATCGAGTCGAACGATAAGCACTAGACTGTCAATTTGAATTTGAAATTATTGTCATTAATCCCTGGGGGATCCACGCAGCGCAGCGGGTCGTTCTAGCCAATGATTCTGAAGAGCGTTAACGTTCGCCTTAACGTTCCATGCCCGAGGTTTACAATCTCGACAACGTTTACACTGTTTTAATATCGTGAATCACTTTGTTTTCGCGAAGAATTGCACCATGCTGTGTATACTGCCGATCGGAGAGAAAACGAAATAATTCGTGCTGTTCTGTTGTATAGATACTATCTACACGAATGATCTTCTTGATGGTCTCTGATAAATAGAAATGAGCATCGCAAAAATTGTCAGTAAACACATCAATCGGCGAAGGTAAGTTTCCTGAATGCGTTACATCATTCCCTTCGATTTTATGAAAAATAATCGTGGTACTCTTTACATTTAACTGTTACTACAAAAGGATTAATGTTCACTTCGACCAATGTAGATTAACTTTAATCTAGGTTCCATTCATATTCACCCTTTTTTAATTTTTAGAACGAAATTTTAGAACTAAATGAAGTTTTAGAAAAAGATGATGAATTATATAAACCGAGATTAAAATTAAATTGCATTGGTAGAAACAAGCATTAATCCTCCGCTGGCAACATGGAATTTTAATCCTTCCATCAAGCATAAGGGTCTTCAAGAAACAGATTAAATTTCTTTTTATTGTTTCAGATTATATAAAAATTAGAAAAAATTCTGAAAAAGCTCTAGTAACAAGTTTTTACCATCATAGAAGTCAGATTACATTTTACTTATTTTTTATACATTTAAATTTATCTCCCAGCATTTATAATAAAAATATCGATGGTGCCTTTGAAGATCCCATGTCAGAGCGGAGAATTAATTAATGCAATAAAATCAAATAGAGTAAATCGAGGTAATTTGGATAAGTTGACAAAAATTTTTTAATTATATAAAAAATTGAAATTGTATAGTATATTCAATTAAATATACAAAACATACACTATTTATGCAATAGTATATGTTTTGTATGTTTAATTGAATACTCTATGCGGTTTCAATTTTTTAAATTTGAAAATTTCTATTAACCTATCCAAATTTGCTTTGTTTTACCTTACTCGTCAAATAATATGCATTTAATATCAAATTTAATATCAAAAGTAATCACTTTTTTCTCATCGTTTTGCGCGCTATTTGCATTATTCCGTATCTGTGACAAGTCTCATTGCCGAGTATTTCATAATTCAAATGAACTATCTGTATTCAATAAGTGTGAATCGATCTTACTTCATGGACGATTCTTCTCTTATGGCATTCTCATGGTTGGTCGATGGAACGATCTGGAAATTGCGATTCTTCGAGGTCGATTGGCCGGTCGGCTGGTCTGTGGTAGCCGACTCAACGAGCGTGGCGCGACTTACGATCACTAAATTCCAATTAACCGTACGGGTTGTGGCACATAACCGCCGGTGGATTCTAACTCATCTTAGACGCGTCCGCCTTGCGTCGTGACCACGCTTCCTCGTCCGTATTTAATCATACCGCGTGTCTGGGAGGATCGGGAGGAAGGACCGACCGAGCGTACTTCTCGCGTATATCTTCCCCGTGTTTTCTTCTGCGTTCCTCCTCGCAGGGTTAACCACGAAGAGAAGATAACGTGCTCGGGCTATCTCCGGGCTGGATGAACTAACCGTAACGTCAGAACCGGCGTGTTAGATCTTCGCTACGCTTTATATCGCGGTGTCATTGCACTCGCGCGAAACGCACAAAGAATACTGGACACGAAGAAGTCTCATCATGGATTTTGAATAACGAGCTAAATATAATATCTGTTTACTAAATAGATAGGAAGAATTGCACAAAGCTTCTAATTATATTATAGCGATACATATTTATATAGTAGTTTAATAGATTAATGAGCTACGGGTCTAAAGAAACGGGTGTAAAGAAACATCTGATTACAGATGAATGATAAACGTTCTAGTAGCTAAGCACGTATCTATGGTCTTATTAAAACGGCACGCGGACTCCAGTTACTTGGTCGAAAAATGAAATTCTAGGCGGGACCAAAGATCGTCTAGCGTTCGCCCGTACACCAGGCACGACTATGCGGGTTTAATTAATGCCCCCAAAGCATACGGGCGCAAACGCAATCTCTACAAGAATTTACAGCGTGTTTGCGGAATATCCCGCGGGTTTCCTTTTTTTTTCTTTCCCTCCCTTTCGGCGAGAGAAAGAGCGAAAGAGCCCGAAGGGATAGAGCGCACTATGAGGCCTTAGCGTTATATCGGGCCCCGCGCAAGGCGGACCCCATCAGAGCGGCTTAGGTTAGTTTCGAAGTCTCATCTTACTCTCACGTGGGGCGGCGTAATGAACCAACATGACTTGCGGTTTGCCAGGCCCGTGTTCTTGCCTTATTGAAACCAGTGTCGCTCATCCGCTCAGTCCCCGATGGTTCCCTCTCGTATCCTAGTTCTATCTTAGGCCTAGGTGGGTTCTTAGCAATTATTTTCAATGTTCTCTCGCGTAGGTACAGGTGCAGCCAATTAGCTAATTATTTCCCTTTCTACACAGCACGATTTGATAGCATAGCAATTCCAACGTTCCGTCAATGTTTCTACAATTCTACCGCTGCTTTTCAATGAGATTAATCTTCCTATCCCGTTTATATGCGAAGTATACATTATTTGTTGTTTCCTTAAATCTTACTCTTTCATAATTAAAAATAATAAAAATAAATAAAATAATATAATAATATAATATAATAATAATATTTTCCATCTAAATATTCGTTAAAAATATAACGAATGACCAATCTGTACAGATATGACATCATCGCTCTTTATAAAACAAAAAGAATGGTTTTGCTGATGCATCTAAAATTTGGTTAGATACAGATTTGAAAATAATTTTATTAAATTATCAAAATAATTATGTAAGAAATTCAAACATGATGAATAATGTCGCGAAAAAATTTTAACATTTTAGCAGCCAGTTTGAATGTCCTAATTATTTTGGTAGTCAATTAAATTATTTTCAGATCTGTATTTAGTAAATTTGTAGTACTCTAGCAAAACCGTCCTTCTCGCATCTATGAGCATCTTTGAGAGCATCACGTAATACTCATCGATGTACTATTATACAACGCATATTTCGACACTACGATATCTCGCTGCAACTTTCGGCGACTTGATCCTCCTCTTTATGCACGCATTCGAGACAAACCTCGACACTCCGACGATCAGAAACATGAAATACGCGCGACGTAAATTTCGATACAAGCCGCGTCGGTGAATTTTCTTCGCATTTAAATCGCTTAAACCGATGTGCTCCGATCGCGATGATGTATCGCGAGATGCAAGATACTGAACTCCGAGTTTAGAGGCCTGAGAACCTGAAAACATACTCGCATTGCCATTTACACGATGCGAGAAAATTGCACGTCTTGCAGATTATCGAGTACCTAACGTGTATTCCCGATGTAAGATTATTCGATGGTTCTCGAACATTTATGATCTGCAACAGCGCTTAATTGGATCGCACAGCCGGCTGTTTTGCGGCAATCTATACGGCTTGCGCTTTCCACACATTTTTGCGGCTAATCGCGCGAAAGACGCGCGTTTCTTCGCGACGCGGGCAAAGACAATGCGCAAAGAAACAGGCAAAATTCCAGAACGAACACGCGCGCGTCGTTCCACCGGTTCTGAATTCCAGGGTGTCCAAGTGTCCTTGAGCTCGTACGCGGTGGAACGTCGTCCGACGAGGGACTGTCGTCGATTCCTTCGATGGTCGATCACGATCTCGACTTGGATTGATATCTTCCTCGATGTTCACTTCGTGAGGCTATTATATATTTTGATCATAATACTCTTGTGTCCCGTATGAATCGAATACGGTATAACTGACTGATAATATTATATCTTTTTTCAGCTGTTTCTCATATTTGTCACGATATGCATAACTAATTATAATACTTTGTAATTAACGCTATGAGGCTCAATGATTGGAAGATAAGGTAGATGAGTTTTATACATTTGAGGGAACAAACGATTTTCCAAAGTACGTGAGACATGCGTTTGCTTTACTTTTAAGTCGATTTTGAAGACTAATAACCGTGACACATGCGACCGACTTTCCTTCTCTGAATCGTGGGATTGTTAGCCGATATACATAGTTTTTACACGTCACGCCGTGCATTCATAGATTTGTCAATCGATATAGCTTTAAAGTTAGTTAATAATACTATTCATTACTTCTCATTTCGTATTGCTAGATATCTTGCAAAGTGTAACAACAATCTTATTAAACATTGATGCTAACGCATTTCTATATATACAAAAGGGTTATATGACTTTTACATTGTCTTTTTGTTATTTTTTATAATTAATGCTATTATTATTAACATTAAATAAATAACTAAACCCACTGCTCTTTGACGAAAGAATATCTGGTTTTAAAAATCAGTGAATTCTTTATATCCCTTTTCTCCCTAAAATCGATAAATAGTGATAAAATGTCTTTTTAAAAATCATGTCCTAAAAATAGATTATGATACACAATAATTTATCATTGTTACGATTGTACGCAACGTGTACATTTTTTTCGGTGAACCCACGCTAGCTCGAATGATACAGGTGCAAAGACCGATTCGACTCGCTCGTCATCAGTACGGATGACTATTACGACCATTAAGGACCGAATTTGAATCGGAAAGGCATTAAAGATATTTTATGGCCTCCCGTGGTGCGGGACCGTCGAAGTACGCACGTGTACGCGTGTTCGTACGTACGCACATACACGCGATTGTGACCATGACTTTGCACTCAATTATCGATATAAATAATATTAACGCCCGTTTCGTCGCTTTGCCCAGCACGCAGCCGGACGATGTCGCGTAGTATTTCTGTCAATTACTCTCTTTCTCTCACTTTATATTAATATCTGTCTTCGAAATCTATGATATACCAGACGGACATATTTGAGTACATCGGATCGTAATTCATTGTCATTTAAAATAATATATTAACTAATAATTTATAGGTCTGTTTTTTTATTCCTGCACTAGATTACTAGAAATCATTTTCTTGCTTTCGCCAAATATCAAACATATATCTTATCTCACTTTAAAAAATGTGTGTGTATGTGTGTGTGTAATGGCCAATAAATCTCAATTCTCTCTCTCTCTCTCTCTCTCTCTCTCTCTCTCCAGCTGTCTCTTAAATTACTTATTATAATTATATTATTTATTACTTGTACATAATATGTATATTATGTATAATTATATAATTTATGCGAAGAATAACCGCATATGCATGCATTACTTATATAATTTTAATTCTTTATTTTATATAATTGTATATTAATTTATATGATTATAATTTATACAATTTAATTTAAATATAACAATTATATATCGTTCTTCCGATAAGCAATATTGTAAAATATGGTTAGTATATTTTTCAGAACATTGATAATAGATTTGAAGGTATAGCATATTTTACAGTATGTTTATCAATAGAATTTTCTTCCTAACATTTTAATAAAATTTTCTTGATCCGTAAAATAAACAATATATTTCTATAACGTTCTATAATGCTCCTACAAAACGTTTCTTAAACGTATTTTTTCCAGAAAAGAAACGTTCCAACAAACGTTTTTCAAATGGACATTTTTCCTCATAAGAAATGCTTTTAAAAATCCTTTATAAAACGTTTCAGACAAACGTTTATAAAACATTTTTGAAACGTACTTGTGCTACCTGGGTATTATCTTATGGCTGATGAGTGTACCCTAGTTCAGCCACAGAAAACAGACCTCATAAATCACGTTTATTCTATGTTAATAAATGGAAAATTACATTTTAATATACTCGTACATGAACTGTGCCAAATATATGTTGACAAAGGCTTAACAAAAACAATCATCTTTTGTATCGTTACTGAAATCTGTGCGTAATAATAATCTACAATGTAATGATGCATAATTTATCTCTTAAGCCAAATTAATTCCACGCCTCGTTATACCTCGGCATTTCGCTGCCCCGCGAGAGAGCGACGCGCGTGTAAAGTGCGCGCGATGGTGCGGTACCGACTTGTCCCTATACGTCCACTCGTCCATTCGTTCTTCCTCCTCTTTTTCCCCGCCATGCTGTTTCTATTAGTGCGCGGTCCGGCGCTCGGAGGAGTCTGTATAAATTAATTAGTAGATATGTCCTGAGATACGTGGCCTCCCACCGAACGACGTGCCGCTATCTCGTTCTCCATCGAACGTCCGACCGCCGTGGGTAACGCATTACGATCCGAGTATAGCGTAGTGCGTGTGCGTATTGCGTTATCGTGTATACGTGCGCGCTTGTACACGCTGATGTACATACACGTGCACGTACATATAGGTACACGTGCGCGTGACACCGCGCGTACGTCGTGTGCAGAGGTGTCGGAAGGCTGAAGAGAGAAACTTCCCCGCAAAGAGGTTACCAGGAGGAGAGGGAGGGATACTAACGGATCACTGAACAGTACAACAAGGTCCACACAAGAGCTGACCGGAGCTGCGATCTTCCTCGAGGATTATCTCGCAATTTCAACCGAGCTTCGACGTAATCGCCTGATGCACGCGTTGCGAACATTACGCGTGCGATACGTCGCGGTTGAGCTCAAATAATCATATGTGAACAACAGAGAATTAAATTAAACGAGAGAATTAATCGCTTCGCTGACGCGACATGGAGTCTTTAAAGACAACATCAATATTTTTATTTTGAATTCTAGTAAATTAATTTAAATCTGTAAAAAATAAGTAAAATACAATTCGACTTCTATAATAGTAAGAATTCATTGTTAATTAGATTTTTAATCCAGAACAATAAAACAATTGGCTCGGTTTCTAGAAACTGAGTGTAGTCAAAGAGAAACAGCGGAAGATGTGGTCCTTCTCTAAACCTTAAAGAACAAAAATAATCAAAACCGTTTAAACAGACTATGTTTAATGAGTATTCACAAGAAAAAATAATTTTGGAAGAAAGAAATGGAAGATGAGAATAGAAAAATTTTCTGAGAATCTCTCCGAGACGGGATTTTATAAATTCAAATTTTTTCAATTCAAAAGATCAGTTTACAATTTTAAGAGAAAACTAAAGTAAATTAGTAAATTAAATGTATATGATTTTGTGATTTTTCTGCCAGTAACTAATTAAAATAATAATATGAAACAAAACTAGTCCAATAATTCATACCATTCGACTATCTTCAAGCTCAAAAGATCTCAACTTTAATTAGCCTTTCCCCCTCCCCCTAAACAAAATCCTGGCTACGTCCATGAAGACCTCTATTACTAATGGAACAGTTAAAATTTCATGTTGCTGGCGGAGGGTTAAATAATGACGTGAAAGTTTCTCGGATGTGCGTAGGATTCGGTAAATATCATAACTTATGCAACGACAATATAACGATATCATTACCGTCGTTAAGAGTTGCGAAATAGGGACCCATAAAGTGATTAAAAATTTCACATTATCGGTAGAGAATTAAAACAATGGATCTATGAAAATAATTTATCTTTAATATTCTTATTCTCTTGATTCAATACATGTGTCTATATATATTCGACACGCTCTTATTTACCACAGATTTATCAGATTACGTTTTAGGTCTGTTAAGGTTATACAAAAAAATGTAAGTAGTAAGACATAAACAGTAAGCAAATCAACACTGCTTACATTATTGCCTTACGTCCTTTACTATGACTGACTGATTCGCTTACTACTTATATCTTACTCCGCCTTTTTATGTGTGCCATGAGCTTAAAAGCTAATCTACAATGTGCTCTTTGCTTCCTGTTATTTGCTTTTACCACTTTTTACCACTTGCCTTTTTGCCTCTTATCCTGTTTCTTCGTCGTCCGAGATAAAAATTAACGAACTTTGGAAGAGACAAGAAACACGTGACAAGAAACACGATTGTCGATAAAACGATCGCGAAGAGGAAAAAGGTAAGACATAAAAAGGAAGAAACAGAGAGCAAATGTAGATGAGCCTTTAGATTTCACAGTCTGTAGTCCGATTCATGCTCACAACGCTCTTTAAGTAATTTTATCTTTGTTGTTTATCAAATGTTAAACAAGAATAAATGGACGTTGTGAGTGTGAATCAGTTCATAACCACAAATCTTGACTTGATATAAAATAAATAATACTCCGTCACTTACCAACCGATGCGTAATGGCGGAAGTCGGATTGCGTTCAGCTATGTCGATCTGTAAAACATAACAGAATTATAGTAGCGCACAAAACAATCATCGCGAAATGGTCGTAAACTGAAAATCCTCTAATAAAAGATTAGCCGTCAGAGGGCCTCTTTTGATTGGTCCAACATTTTTTTGTAATTTGCGTTAGCCAACACACATTTTTTTCCTTCCGCTGCACACTGAGAAATAAAGAGAATTACAAGATTTTGTTAACGTAAATATATAAATACTTAAACTGAATAATGATCACTATGAATGCATTTAGTCAAGTCAACAACTTTTTTCTCAGTTCACACACAGAAAAATATCATTCTATTACTAAGAAAAGTGCGATTATTCAATTTATTTTCTTCCTTTTAAGCAACGATTATCTTTAATAAAGAATATTTCCTTAATAATATAATCTGTCTTTATAATAATCTTAAAATATACTTATTACAAACTTTAGAAAACTGATTATTATGTACAAAAACAAGAATTTATTTTTTTTTTTCGAAGAATATTATAAAATTAATCGAAGAAACGACTTTACATAACAAGCAAATCAAATTTGTTTTAATTTAACAACCTTGATTAAAGTATTAAATTTACTAGGATTCAGAATATATTTTGAATACATTTGATGCTTGCAAACTTATTATAAATTTGGAGATATATGAACATTTCAAATATTTGAGACAAATAATTATTACGTGTGTATAGTAAATATTTTTCTATGTGCACAACGAGATAACACATATTTATATATTTTCATTCACAGAATTTTGCTAGAAAATGGACGATATTCTCTTATGACTTTGATCATAGGATTTCCATCGTAAACGATCGATTTTGGCGACAAAACGTCATGAAACGACAAAAAAGTTACTTACTCTAAAGTTGTTCCGCCGTCTTTTGACGCCTCCCAGATTTCATTATCTGAGGGAGGAGTTTTTTCATCTTCGACATCCCCATATCACTCACAGCACTCACTCGCGAGAGAAAATGATCGCGATGCTGAATTCGACGTTATCAGGACACAACGCGAGGTTAATTCGTCGAATTTACTAATAAATCGTGCCGCGACTCGGAGCCGATCCGTTCCGTGTGACGCGACGCCGTCGAGAAACAGTGATGCCAACCTCATCCCGATAATGCGCGAGCAAAATGAAAATTCAATGTCGTACGCGCGCGCTAGATTTTAAATAAAAAATTTGAATGTTGACCGTCACACAATATTCGGAATGGTTGTAGTGATTTTACATCGCTAAATATAAATAATTTGCGGATCTTTTATCTCTCGACTTTAATTGATTTTTTATGTTCATGGCTATATGGATTTTTATTTGTTATTCGTTGCCACTGGAATTGTTAACCATTGCCAATTGAATAAGAAGATTGACTTACCACTCTACCGTTTTGTCATGAAGTGAGAATTTTACAATATGTTCAGACATACTGATGATAGCCCGGAAGCAGACCGAAACGTTTATGCGTAACTAATTTATACTATTTCATTAAAAATTAATAATTGAAAATATTTTTATTATTAATATTAATAGTGTAACGTGCGCCTACAGTATAACGCCCCGTCCTTTTACCAAGCGATCGCGAGCACGGAATATAGCGAATAGACATAATATGTGCCGACTGCAATCGCGTACAGCTATAAGCCAAGCCACCGAAACCGTCGCGATTGAACGATACGCGCGTTGTTTACAAGCATCCGATTCGTTGCTAGGCAATGCGCGGCAAGAGGGGAACAGTGGGCGTCGCCAACGAAATTGAGCCGAAATGTGCAACTAAATCCCAGCTCTGCAGTCTGCACTAGTCCGACCACACAAAACAAATCTTTCAGGTACTATTCAAACTATTATATTATATATATATTGTGTAATATACTGTAAGAACTTTCACATACGGTAATATAGCTTCAGTGGTGGCTGTTGTAAATTACAGGCCTGCTAATTAATTCCGAGAGGAATCGTAAACATACACTCGCGTAGTTCTCAAGTTTTGTCGAGCGAGACAGACCGCAATTTACTTTATTTATTACAACTCGTAGAATTGTTACTTGCATTTTATCTCTATGCGTATATACAGAATTGAATTCCATAGATTTTAGGAAGATCATATGGCCATGTCGGCATGTGTGAATTGTAGTTAGGGTAATAGAACCGGTTGTAGTTTACAGAAATTTCCGTGAAGCTACATTTCCTCATTTGAAACTAATGAGATTGTATAATAGTGAAATACAAATCTGGAATTTATTTCGTTGTGTATGTGTGATCAAACGTGAACATTTTATAGTCGATATTGTTCGATCAGTATATAAATATGTCACTCAACAATAAATAAATAATATACTATAATATCAACAAGCGTATATCACTTATACTGACTTTATAATTTATATAAGCATCGTTTTCTCTCATACGGCATTTATTATGCAATGAATAATAATTACTCCTTTTTTAGATGATAAAATTACAACACAAATTATTATGTTGTGCAAAGTAATAGCGAGCTCGACGTTCACAGATGATAAATTATCGGGAGGCATGAAACAATTGAATTTACTTTGAATCTTGATAATGTATGGATCGCTTATCGTCGGATGCTAGGATTACGTCATTGCCGTAACTTGGTTAACGGCTGACTAGCGCCTTCGTGCACCAACGTGTGAGGTCTATTAACGGGCCATTCAATCGTAAAACCTCGACTACATAAAGGCTCTCGTTGTGTCGGCTTGTTTGCAGGCGTCTTTCTTCCGTCGAATCGATTTTCCGGCACCGCGCCAAATACACGAAGAGGGATTCCACCGTGATTATTCCGATCAGTAGAAAAAAAATGTATGACCATACCGTTGTGTCATATTGAATGTTTGCACTACACGTGTACCTTTTAGTGACAGCTTTAAACCCCCGGACGGTGAATCTCTCTCTATTAGAACTACTCAATTATATGTTTTATATTACATCTGCAAACTTGAGTTATTGTTATTAAGATAAATTTAGTAGATATTCAGTTTTTTTATACGAGTTATATAATTGGGTTCTTTGAAATTAACCCTCCACCAGTAATGTGAAATTATCACTTTTCGTTTGCAACTTGAACTTCGCATCGAATCTCAATGCAGAATTTTATATTGTTCCGAATTATAAAAAATCTAAAAAAATTCTTATGAAAGCATACTTTTGAAACATTGGTTTGTACTATCATAGAAGTTGGCTTGTATTTTATTTATTTTTTACAGATTTATCTACCGGAATTCACAATCAAAAAATTTACTGTGTCTTTAAAGTCCAACATTGCCAGCGATAATTAATATAATTAATAAATTTCACAGACTCATACAGCGTCAGTAACTGCAATTATACGTATTATAGATTTTGATGTTAGCTTTGGAGGGTTAAATGTAAACTATTATTATTTCTAGATTTAACGAGTCTTTTGATTAGCACATGTACTTTATACTACTTTATAACAATTATATTATATCTACAATGTAAGAATTTTTTCTTTGCATGGCAATGATCCAGTTGGTCAAAAACAATCGCGCATGGATCAGCCTCCAGTACTTCCGGCACATGTTGCCGCCTGGAAGTGCAAAGTCGAGCAGAAGAAAGTGAACGATGAGCCGAAAAGTTCGCTCGCGGGGAGGCGAGGGGCTGAATGCTGAGCTGAAGAGCGGGTTGAAGAAGAGAAAGGTGGTCCAGGGCGGTCGAAACATTCTCGGCTCAGAGCGTGCATTAAATATGATATATGCTTATTGAATTTGTAAGTAAAACGGCCGACGGTAGGACTGCAGCACCTCGTGGTAATCGGGGATGCGCGTACCGGGAAGGTGAACGAGCTTGAAGAGGAGAAAGGAAGGAGGAGAAGCGGGTGACATGTACCATCTTCCTCTCACTTGGCCTTTCCTGTTATCTTCGTCCTTCCTTTCTCTTGGTGTTTCTTTCTTCCTTCCCTACAACCCGCTGATTTCTCTCGCTCTATCTTTTACTCCCGCTACTTCTCTCACGCTTTCCAACCGTTCTCGTCTCTCTCGTTCTCTCGGCTTGGTAGCAGCGGTGGTAAAGCGTGCATAATTAGGAGGAATTCAACAGGGATTAACCCTCGTACGGATCCCATACAGTCATCCCGCTTCTACCCCTCTTTGTCGAGCAACTAATTTATTTAATCATTCCACTGAGCGGCAAGCGGCGCCTTTGCTCGTCTGCGGTCCCCAAGTTGTTTAATCGTCCAAAGAGTCTGTTCCTCTTCTACCCGCGCCACCGTCTTGCCCGCCGTTACCACTTCTCTTCATTGCGAGTCTCGCACGACGTCTCCGTTTCCTCGCGCCCGTCCTCGAGGTCGTCGTTGTCGTTGTCGTCATTTAAATCCTCGAGGACTGAAGACCGGCAACGGCTTATTCATGCAATTATCGCGACTAATTTTTCATTATATCCATCATTTCATATAAGATTTAAACGCGTTCCTTTATGTGTAGCCGAATAAAATGAGAAAATCGATTTCGATATCTAAGAATATCTATCCCTAAAAGTAAACACTTAATTAATTATAAATGTGAGAATAGAAAAATATACTCTCTGAGACTTTTAAAGTAAATTTTATTCTCAAAGCTTGAAAATTGAGCCACTCTTTTTCAATACTGGCTCAATTTTCACTCTTTGAAATGAGATTCCACTTCAAAAAATTCAGAGATTTAACCAAAATGCTATATTTTCATGATAATCTTTAAAGCAAGTAAACAAAATAATCTTTTGCAATCTCTGCAATTTCTTAATTTGAATTAAAACGGCCGATTTCTTCGACCTCTACTGTTGTGAATTCAATCGTGCGATAATTTCATACAGCAAGATATCATGCGGATCAATTCGGTACCGGCAAGAAGAGTCAATGAGAGCGAAAGACAGAGAGTGGACACCGAGAAAAAGATGAAGAGGGAGCGCGAGGGGAAAAAAGGTGAACTAAGCTCGTGGACTCGAGGCCAATAATCGGGGCGAGCGTGCCAAGGCGGGTGTTTGCTTCAGCAGTGTTTTGCCTGGTCGCGCGTACATCGAAATGGAATCCGGTCTGTGGAACAAAACCATGCATCCTTGTTGACAAATTGAGTCTCGAAGAATGGAATACGCGCGCGTACGTCACTGCCTCCGTGCTGCTGTCCTGCGATCCGTATATCACCGTTTCTTCTTCACTACCGATTGCCTAATGTAGTTATAAGGTCAAGCGCGAATTGGTGAGTCGAGGTGGTGCCTTTTTTCGTCGTTGATTAATAACTGAATTACTTTAAGCAAGAACTGACACGCGAATATCATTACTCTTGCGTATAACGATGATACAACGAGTGACAATAAGCGAATGGGATCAATGATCGAAAAATAACTGACAAATAATCGGAGCCGGGTATCCTCTTACCCACGAAAGGTATCTATCGCCTTCATTCCGCGGGACTTTCACTCTACCCATTCCTTTTCTTCTCACGGTATTCTTCTCTTCGTCGGAGGATTAATCAAAACGCATCTCATGGTAATTTAGAATCCATCACTCCGAACGGGTCATCGATCCTACACGGCGAACGTCCTCTCAATCGCGCGGGTGGAGAACAACGAACGAAAGTGAGAGGAACGCGAGAGAGGCAGCTCAAGTATCTGCACGAAAAGATGAAGAAGAGGAAGAGAAAGGAGAGAGAGAGAGAGAGAGAGAGAGAGAGAGAGAGAGAGAGAGAGAGAGAGAGAGAGAG
>NW_017299465.1:278161-307159 GCF_001594075.2 Trachymyrmex cornetzi
AGAGAGAGAGAGAGAGGAACAGAAGAACCATTCGCTCAAATCGAACGCGTATAATTTTAAGCGCGGTTCTTTCGACTCGAAAGTTAATCGGCCTGGTATTCGCCTGCCTGAATTATCGTTGACCTCCAACACGGTCTTACAAGGCACTCTCCTCTCGACTACGGGATTTCTCCCGGCGCTCCTATCCTCGGGTACCTCCCTCCGACACCGGGATGAGGACCTGGCGCGCGTTCCGACAATGTTGCACCGCATAAATTGATACCCGCGGCCCCGGAGTTCCTGTGTTGCCGTCGAGCATCGACATGGGGCCGTACACCGTCGCAACGAACGAATGCACGAGACCAACACGCATCGCACGCTTATGCTTCTTCTTCTCTTCTCCTTCTTCCTCCCTCTCACCGCGAGAACCCGTCGAATTCGAGGATTGTCCGGTGAACTCTGGGACCCTTATATATTTTTGTGTGCGCGCGCGCGCGCTCACGCATAATGCGTTGTTTTCGAGCTCATACCCGAGCCGTTCCTACATTTCGTATCCATATGTACGACATCAAACAATAATTTAGAAAGATAATTTATTATACAAAACATTTTTGCTTCTTACTGCTATAAATATATATTTTACTACAGAATATTCTATAGTAGAAAATATATGTTTCATATTTTTATTAGTAATGTTTCGAAAAGCGATTTATTCTTTTGCATGATTTACTTTTTAATATTATTTTTTAGAATAAAATCTTATTATTTTTAAACCGCTTCTCGAAATATTTCTGATTTCTAATTTATGCAACTTAGATAAGAGGCCTCAAAATCAAAATCTTGCCTGGGGCTTCTGCTTCAAGGCTTCTTGTATTTCGTGAGTCGGGCAATCAAGGTAACCATCTATCACTTCTGCCGATCCTATCATCAAAAGCACAATATAAAACTTTGAGCTTTCGGCGAACACGATCACTTTGCGACTGCAGGGGTTACGGAAAAAAGGAGGCGATCAAGTGTACGTACATTACAATGAGATTCAGATCTCAAGGCTAGCGCGTCGTGGTCCAGGATCCGGGTAAGAATTGAAACTGCACCGAGTGAGATCGCGAGATCATGAGACGGGGGCGGCGCGGTTAATCCAAGTTCCAATCAACGAGCGAAATCGTATTGCGAATTGTAGACCGTGCCAGATCTCAGAAGTGTATCGGGATCGGTATGCGCTTTCTGTACGTGGTTTCCGCGGTACAGTCGATTTGCATAAACGTATCGGTGTCGCTGCTTGCGACGTGCTGCGCAGCATTACGTTGTAAGTGTGCTCGTCGTGTCCCATGCCGCTAATCGATTTTACCGGGCGAAAGCGTGCCTCCGCGCTACGTCTAATTGGTAATTAAGGTTACGTTTACGGCTCTCGAAAGGAGTAGGCTACCGTCGAGCCGGAGCGAAGGGAAAAAAAAATGTGGAGGAGCGAAGCCGGGAGCGAGCAAGAAGATGACTTTAGATGAAGAGAGGGCGTTGAGAGAGAAAGACGGAGAGAACGACGAAAGATGAGGAAGAGAAAGAGAAGTAACAAAGGAGAACGGTGGATCAATATCTGCAAAAAAAGGTGTTTCCTATGAGTTAAATGGCGGACAATACCGTTTAATTGCACAAAATACAGCGGAAATATTTACTTTCTAAAACTTTTAGAGTGAATTGTTATTCTGAAGAGTGAAATCTCACTCTTAAAGATTGAAAATTGAGCCAATCTTTTTCAAGACTAGCTGATTTAATTTTCACTCTTTAGAGTAAAATTCCACTCTAAAAAGTTTAAAGAATCAACAATGAAGGGAATGATACAAAAATCTACTAAATGCTAGATGTAATATTGTAAATAACAGTGCGTAAAATAAATTAGAAATTTTCCTAATGCTATCTACTATCCAGAGGAAAGAACAATACAAAGTGTCTTTTTGGACAATATCCAATAGAAAATTTGCGAGAATAATTGAAAGAAATAAATCTATCAATTTTCAAATAAACTGGACAACATTCTTCAGCCTTCTGAAGAGCTGATAAAAATAGAAATTCTAAACTTCTATATTTTATTTCATTTAAAAATAATAATTATAAAAAAACTTTAGATCTAAGCAATTCGTATAATAAACAATAACTTTTAAAATCTAAGTATAAAGAAACGATGAGAAAATCTGCAATATTGAAACAAAATTTATTTTGGATAGTAATATTATTTCACGCGATTATTATGAACAACTATCATCTTTAATGTCATCTTTAACATTAAAATGCGATTAAAGAAACGGTTGTATCTATCGATCGAGATACGCGCGGTGTAATTATTTCTTTACGCTCTGCTGCTACGTGGCACATTGATAGTCATTGATGTCAGTTCATTGAAGAAACCACGAGCGGCGAGCTTTGCTCGGCTCGACGCGCAAGTGCAAACAGGACCGTTTTGTTAGTTCAGCCGGGATAGTGCTTTTCTTGCCTTCTCTACCGGCTCCATTGTCCGCGGGACGTGGCTACAGTGTTTGTGTTTACGTTAATTTGCCGAGGATAATTCATCGGGAATACTCGGCCATTCTGTTCGTTGTTGTTCTCTCTTTCAGGTTCTTCGTCTGGTCGTTTCTTCCCTTTTCTTCCCGAGCGGTCTGTGATACTTGTATATTAGCTCTATAAACGATCACTTCAGCATCACGGCTTTAATAGAAGAGGCCGCGTTATATAAGCAATCGTGACGATATTCGAAACGCCGATCACTCGTCATCGATTTCATAATGCGATCATTATCCGGAAACACAGATATGTTCACCTAATCCTCGATAAACAACGTTCCCTAATCGGATTGGCTCTCTTTCGTCTCGTTTTCACCCGATTCATCCCGTCAAAACAGACACTACCCGTTGTCGTGATCATGCCGCAGGGAAGTCATCTTCCGATCAACATCTTAATCCCCGTTTTTACCTTCGGCCGGTTTTTAAATCCGATCCGTGTTACGTAATATAACGAAAACGGAGTTAAGTGGATAACGGAAATGATAAAATCTCACGGCATGTTTCATCGTCTAGGCATCTTCGAAACTGTAGCGCGAAAATGAGATCTCTCTCTGCGAAGACATTCAGGAAATCTTTTAAATTCACACGTATTATGTGCAAAAAAAATCATTACGCAGCAACAAAATACAAAATGATTTTTATTGACTCTCGTCACTTTGAGATTAGATCGTCACGCGTTCACGATGTAATAAAACTTGTATGAAGGCTCGCATTATATAGGAAATCGCAAATTGTCGGATGTAATTCAAGAAGGGACACAAGGCGTAACGAGAGAAGCATCGTAAAAAGCTCGCCGCTTTGAAGATCACCTGGAACAGCCAATGCAAACCGAGACTATCGTGGACGATCCACATCGACCTCTACGAGGCACGAGTCATCTCGATTCCGGAGCTGGTCTCGCTGGTTTTACCTTTCCCTTTCTCCTTCGTCCAACCTTTCCTCCGCACGTCCGTTTCGCTTCCTTCCCGTATTCATCTTCTCGCGTTTCGAGATGGAAGGAAAGGAGCGGCGCGCGCTCTTCTCGCGACTATCGTTAGGATCGCAGCCACGGAGGATTCCCCGAAATAATACAAAAATCTTCCCTGGTCGGTCGTACGTGCGCACATTTCTTTTCGGTGCTTCATCGTCACCACGTGTGTAACGTACGTGCGTTTACAGGATGTAGGTAGAATACATCTGTATACGTCTCTTCACAGACTGGAGGGTTCACATCGGCGCAGTCATCCTCTCTTCCTGGTCGCCTTCTCTCCTGATATATAGCGCGTACAAGAGATGTAGTCAGATCACGGTTTTCTTCATGACGCTGCTGCTACATGGGCGAACACATTCTTTCCTACGATAAATCCTCGCGGAATGTGAAACCGCAGAATAGCCGCGTCCTTCCCCCACGTTACCTATCTCCGTTGTCTCTTCCGCGTCTCCTCCTGTGTCTCTGAGATTTCGTTCTTTCTAAGAGACCTCGTGAGAAATCGTGGGGTTGTATCGCTTTCCGTTAGGACACCGCTTGGAATTCCACTAGAGAATTATGCTGCCTGTATGTCAAAATATCTCAAAAGTTTTGGTCGGATGTATTTAAGAAAATCAGATTTAAAATAAGAACATAAAATTGCTTTCCTTACTAAATCGATTGACTTGTCGTTGGCAACTGTAATCTTTAAAGCATTGATATTTTAATTGTGAATTTTGATGGATAAATTTAAATCTGTAAAAAGTAAGTGAAACACAATACGATTTCTACGCTGAAAAAAAAAACTAAATTTTAATTTGTTTTGAATAGTTTCAAGTAAATATTTATTAAATGTAAATAACGTATATTTATTTGATACAAAAACTATTAAAACTATTAATTTGATTTAACTATCATTTTTCCATTGAACAAATATTTATTTACTGTTAGTAAATGTTTACACAGTACTATTCAAAGAAATATGTACCAAAATTTACAATAAATAACAAAGGCTAATGAGAGTTAGCGCGGGAAAAAGTGCGCATAAGTATTAATTCCAATTGGTAAATGATGTATATCTTTATTCCACAATCTTGAACGTTTCCACTCTCTTTGGAGTCATATATTGTATATAAATCAATGTTCCGCTCTTAAGAATTTGATTCTATGTCTCGAGTCAAATGGAATATCATACTCATTGTCTATGTTTATGTTCTTGTTATTTAGTTATTTATGATATAAGAATGTTTTTATTTTGACCTCAGGAAGATAGGGAATGTTAGAATCATCGAGACTCCTGATTGTAAATTTTATATGTGCTCTTAGCACAATTAATTTATGGAGTAGGATAATTTTTAATAAAGCTTCATGACATGGTTGACGAGTGTTTGAGGTGAGTCACTCAAATTTTGAGAATTGTTCTCTTTAGTATATTTAAAATCTTCAACTTTAAATATCAGATTCCACTTCAGTCTTGGAAACCTATTAGTGATTCAACAAGAACAGACCGTCTAGCCAACACCGATTTGTAATTACGTGTAACTTGCTGATGATGACTCCAAAGAGAGTGGAAACGTTCAAGATTGGAATAAAGATATACATCATTTACTCATGAATTGGAAGTATACATGAATTAATACGTATGCGCACCTTTTCCCGCGCTGACTCTCATTAGTCTTAATTTTATTATTATTTATTGTAAAATTTGAGAGTCCGATTTAAATTATATTTCGTTATCAAGATTTAGTAATTATTTTTTTACAATAGAGATAGAAATGGGACGAAGTTCCAGAGCGATCGCCTCATTTCGCCGTGTTTTCTTTTCACGTTTCGGATTTCCGTGGGAAACTTTTGTTCTGCACCGCGTGCGTATGCTCAGTACGACTCCGTTCGCATTCGCTAATTAGGAAGTACGTCCGTTTCATCGTCACATCCCAGCGAATTCGGTATGCGCGCGAGATTGGTTCTGCCTTACGTAAATTCGCGTAATTAACATATAGGATCGTGCATAGTTGCACGATCGCACGCTATGATCAGCGGAATCGATATCACGGTTCATTTCGATGGGACAGTTCTCTCATTTTTGTCCTCCTTCCGAATCTGGCCACGAATTAACAGGACAGTCCGTCTAGGTTAATTACGAGCGAAAGCGGTGCGCGAAATTGCATCGCGACAGATTGAGATGGCCTTTCACTGCAGTTGCGATACATGCGGTCGTGTTTTTATTTAAGAAATATTTATTTCAACTTTCCAAAATTAAAAAAAAACAAATACACTAAGATTCCCTTATTTATTCACGGAAAGAATCATTTTGCTGAAATATCTAAAATTTAGCTAAATACAGATCTGAAAATAATTTTGTTGAATCATTAAAATAATTATGTAAGACGCAAACTGATTGCTAAAGAATTTTCACCGCAATGATGAGCAATGTTCAAACTTATTGCAATATTACTCATCATTGAGATTCCTACGTAATTATTTTGACGATGCAATAAAATTATTTTCAGATCTGTATTTAGCTAAATTTCTATATAATTCAGCAAAATCGTTCTTCACATGTAAAATGCTATTTTAAGAGGACATTACAAATGATTAACTTAAGATTTCAGAAAATTATATTCGTTCATATTAATTAAAACTTGCATGTTTCCAATGAGGCAAGCTTCAATAAAAAGAGCGGCGCCATACTTTACAACCATCGTCCGTATAAACGCAATACACTTTATGACTGCTGATTGCTATACCTCGAGTGTAACGATCAGCATCGGCCAATTGGCAGTCCACAAGCACTCGCGAGGTAACTGCGAGTGCATGAAAAAAACACTCAGATATTTCGATACTTGTCATCAGAATACATCTGCGGAATTATGATTAACGTCGGGAGTTCGCACTTGAGACAAAGAGACAAAAGTCAACTTCGGAAAATGAATATAAAATTATATAACGTTGTAGAAACTTACGTTGAGCGCATCGCATTTGTCCGAGGCACTAATGAATCCGCGAACACATTTCATTACAACAGAGCATTATGCAACAGAATTAATTTAATGTTGGGGACCGTGATATCTCGTGTCGACAGATGAAAATTAATTGTACGGCCATTATTTCGATGGGATTTATTACACGGGCTTTTATGGCACGACCCAATTTATCAGAAAATCTCTAATCGCAGCGCACCGATTATTCGATGTATTCCATATAAAGCGACTAAACCTGTTTGCGACCCCCTTGTCCGCATTTGGCAGCGGTTCTGTTCTTTTTCTAAAGACACCAAGTTTTTCTTCAAACATTGTGCAAATCTTTAAACGTGAATTAAATTTCAGACTCAAGTATCTATTTAGAAAATCCTTTCATACAATAATTTTTCCTTTTTATAAATCACACAAATATATAATTTTGCTGTCGTCGTAACTGTAAAATGACATCTACCATATTGCTTTATATATAACAGACATAAAAAAGTTAAAATCAATAATAAAAATATATCCGTCGAAGCAAATCACATTTTTCTCCGCGTGAAAATTTATATCTAATTACAAATATATTTAAAATCGAAAATTAAAAGGATTAAAGCTCTGAGGGTCAAACTTTGAATGTTCAATCAGCTGACAAAATCTTAGTTCTCAATTAATATCCAATAAATAAATTTTAATAGAAACTTAACTTGAAACCTGTGCTCAACGCTGTACGTAAAGATTTGCTAATTGCGACTAATGAGGATACTTGATTCGAATCTTGCTCAATCAAACTTCGTATTTCAAGCATCCGCATAACTGATTTTCCCATTTGCAAGCTCATCCAATGTGTCGAATAGACGCTTTATTTCATCATAACGGCATGCAATTAAATTCGGATAACGAACGTAGCGTTACGTGCGAGGTCAACCGCGCACATAAATCCATTTCACCGGAAACGCCCTCCCGCTCGTCCACCTAACGACCTAAGGAGCCCTCGAACGAACTCGCGCGAATTTGCCTCTCCTCGATCTTTTGCCATCGAGACACGCAACAGGCATCGCGGAGAAAGGAACGTACTACTCGAGGAAGTCGATCGGGAGAACTCGATCCCCGTCGTTTCAGCGGTATCGTTCCATAACCCGGCACCGTAGGCGGTATACGCATTCACGCACGCACGCACGCACGCATGCACGCACGCACGCACGCAGGCACGCACGTTCGCATGCACGCGCGTGCGAATGAACGCGAGGCGACGCGGTATATTGCACCTGTTCGCACATACGAACAATTCGGCCGCGCTTTCGCAGGTGCGTCTAGCAATAGGTCTGTTCGCGTTGCTCGCACTTTTTGCACTCGGCATGTTCGCTTTCTCTCTTTTTAAAACCAAATATATATAATCTCTAAATCTGAACCAGTGGATAATCACTGATATCAGTGCCAAGTATGCCACTGGTAATCAGTGAGTGAAATGTGAAATTCCTAACCTAGCTAATCTTTATTATATGATATAATTAATCTTATTTTAGTGCATAAATTCAATGAATATAGTATTAGAAAATTAAAATTAACATATAAATATCAATATTTTAGGATATATAATGCTCAAACCTTCTTTTTTTTTAATTAAACTTTACTGATTATCCAGTGCCAAATACGTCACTGGGTGATTAGTGAATAGTGGCATATTTGGCACTGATATCAGTGATTATCCACTGATTCAGATTTAAAAAGTATCTATCTCATTTTAAGTGCAAAAATATTTGGGGATTTCATGCAACGCGAACAGACCTAATAAGAACGAGGGGGCAACCACTAGCTGAAATATTATCCCACAGATTACATGATTTCATTTGAGAGATTACAAATAATTTTTTTCACTACTATAAAGTAATTTGGTAAAATATATTACGATTTTATTTAATATTATACAATAATTTCTCGTGGTTGCATATGTAATTATCGGATTATACATAGAGATTTTGTATAAATTTTATAATGATTTCGAGGATTCTGTCCCACGATTACATTAAGTGGTTACCCCCTCGAATAAGAAGCTGTGTGTTCATGCGCGCGACTCACTATCCCAATAAATAAGAATAAATCTATCAACGCCACATGTGAGAATGTCACTATAAAAAGTTCCCTTCCTTCTCGCGATGGTATTCGTTAACCTTTACAGAACAGTTCTGTAAAAGTTAACGAATAGCTGCCCTGGTTTATCTAGGAAAAATTTTTAGTACAAACATTAAATTCCATTACGTATTCCAACATCGTTGCTGTAACGATGTACCTTGCGTGAAAAAATATGCGTGTGCTAAAATAAATTCATGAATGATTCAAACGAATATTACTCGCTTTGTCTGATTCGTTTTACAGTTTTGATAAGATCGACAGGGACCGGACACTTTCCTTCTTGAATTAATCATTATGCGAAATGAAGTTTCTACAAGCGAAGTTGTAAGTTTCGCGCGGAACACACGGGAGATATAGATACTATTAAGAGTTTCCGTGGCGTATTGCTCTCCCGTTTATATTCTCGACTTTTGCAATTTTCCCGTGTTTGGCGACTTCAACAAAACAAGGATTGTACATAAAAACGCGTCGCTTACATCACCTCTGCTACGCGAAACCTGTAAATGCCTCTATATCGGCAATGCAATTTCGCACAGGAGCGACCTGAAAGCCACGCGAGACTAATCTCTTATCCGACGGTGATTGGTGCAGCTTGGTGTCCCGATGCATTATATCGTCGCGGCGTTATTTATTGCCGGCGTAATGCCACCGGCCGGGTTAAGATATCGCTCTCAAATTGGACGGCGTGTCGTCGTCCACACGGCGATACGACACCCGAGAGACTTTTCCGTCCGTTTTACGCGACCTTTTTCCTCACCATCGTCCAGGCTGCAAAGGGAGAGCGAGAGAACGCATGAGAGTGAGAGAGAGAGGGGGAGGAGGGGAGGGAGCAGCAGAGTGGCTGAGATTAATTGCCTATCGGCCGTTTGTCTCGAAAGTCGGGTTCGCAAGGCCCCAGTTTCTACGCGGCCGGTTTGTCCCTCGTCGGACAGCAATATCGTGAACGCGGATCGCCGCTCTCTCGAAGGACCTGCGCGTAATTATTGCGGCGCGGTGCGACGCTATGCCAGGCTCTGAGGAACGACAGTAAAAATATCTACTTCATCTTGCGATTTTTCAGAGATACTGTCGAGGGAATAGTGGCCAATCGACAGATGAGTGCCACGTACTATAATTATCGTTGATTAGATATGTACTTCGACTAGATATTTCTTTATTTTATCCCCAAGTCAGACGTGATGAGCTATGAATGAGTAAATATCCTAGAAAAAGGTAAAAAGATAATAAGATACGTAGTAATTGCGAGTACTAGGCCCTGTTGAGACGAAACAACCTCGCGTTATGATTGTTGTCGCCCAATTAAACGTACAAGGGCCCCGGGCGTAAAGCAAGTGGGGGAATCCCGAGACTGACATTAATGCAAACGTAATTATCGCCTCGCATGAAGGAGAAAAGAAGGCGAAAAAGATATCGCGGAGAAACCGCGAGGATGAGTGCAATGAAAAAGGGTCCTTCTACTCTTTCCTCGAGGTGAGATGGATAAGGTTGCGGTGTGACACCGGTGTGGGTAAAGTATTACGCTCCTCGTATTACTCGCCGTGTTGTATTATCGCCGGCGTGACTCGCGAGCGAATCGCAAACGAGCATACCAAGTCGCGAATCGCGCTTCGTACATATATATACATATATACGGACACGCTAGAAAATAATTAGAGATACACGCTCCCCTAGTGATCTTCTCTCTTGTCCTTTGCTGACTTCTTCTCCGCGTCTTGTTCCAGATAGTCATTATTTTTGTTAAGCAACAACCGCGACGATTGCCGAGATCCTTCATAGCTTCACAAATTATTTGTTACAAAACATTTGAAGCGAGATGATTGCGGGATCTATCTTATTTGTTGAATAGCTGTCGACTCGGTGTAAGTTTTGTAACTCGTTTCATAACAATTCTAATTTAAATGTTACAAGATCATTTATCGCGTGCGTGTGACGCTAATGTACCTGCGACACGCGTTATTGTCGAAAGTCCATGATTAACGGATCGATCAAACGTTTACGCGATCGCTAAAGCAGCGCGATTTCGTGCAGCTAATAGCAGGACTCGTGTGCTCGTGTACCAATTTATGCGCTTTGAATTTAATCAACGCACGCGACTTACTGGCGGCACCCGCAAATTTTGGGATATTAGATGCAAGAATTTTTCAGAGGCAAGTCGTCTTTATCGACGTAACGTGCCGTACGTGCGCGTTATGTGTCCCGAGAGCGCCCGGCCATGCGTGTTCGTAGCAGGTGCAGATTGCAGCTATTAGAATTAGGAGCGGGATCATGTGCGATTCGGTTCAGGCGGCATCGTTCAGCGAGTCGCCCGGGGGTACGAAAGTGCATTCTTCGAAAGGGCCCATTTAGCGCGCAAGGAGTCACGGCAGCGTTGCGCTAAAACCGTTGAATGTTCATTCGAAAATTCAAAATAGTCTATAATCAGAAAGATTTTCTTCTACATTGTTAAATTCATTATGTCAAATTATATTTGAGTTCTTTTTTATTTTATTTTTAAATA
Source organism: Trachymyrmex cornetzi (assembly GCF_001594075.2). Lineage (NCBI taxonomy): Eukaryota > Metazoa > Arthropoda > Insecta > Hymenoptera > Formicidae > Trachymyrmex > Trachymyrmex cornetzi. Next base: position 289,229 of record NW_017299465.1, read on the forward strand.
TTTCAGTGAAAAATATAAAAAAGCCCATCAGAGTCTACGGTTGTTCGGATGCACAGAAAACTCTTTATTTTCGTGTGAATGTAACAAGAAAAATTAAATAAACGTTTTAACCCTTCAATTCGGGTTAAAATTCGGGGAATTAAAATTCAAATAAATGATTTTAGTAATTCTCTAATTTTTCGTTTGTTTTTCTTTTGAATGACTACATAGCAAATCTGACAATCTAATGAGCAATGTAATTTTACTTATTGACGCAATGTATATGACTTCGGTTTTACTTTATGTAAGTTTTTTTATTATTATTGTATAAATTAATATTTCTGATAATCATGTGGCTATTCATTACATAGCTAAGTTGGCATTTGGATAAAGAAGAACGAGTTATATTGTCGGGCTCAGATGGGCTTTTTTATATTTTTCAATGATAGATTCTTTCGAGCCTAATTTTATATATTTGTTTAAATATTTCTATAAGTCACCACACTCTGCTCCTACTCAATATGACGTTAATTTAAATAAGTAAAATAATGGAATTAATTCAAAAAAACGTATTAAATTTTATTTAAAATTAGTTTATTATTTACTAAATGCATATGTTAATATGAATGTTGTTTACTTTGAAAAACACAGAAATGAAATGATTTACATATGTACACTGAGAAAAATAGTCTGGTTGGATTAAATAGTAATTCTAATGGACGAATCAGAATTTTCTAGTTAAAAATCTACTAGAATTCTAGTTGAGATAACTAGAATTCCGATTGATATATGGTAATTATTCCGGTAAAAATAAAAATTCTAGTAGATTTTATCAGAAATATTGTATCAACCAGAATTCCGGTTATCTCAACTAGAATTCTAATAAATTTAACCAGAAAATTCTGATTCATTCGTTTTCAACCAGAAATATTTTTTTAGTATAGAACTATTAAAAATACTTTTTATGTACTGTGGTTTTTATATATTTTAAAAATTATGAAATGTAAATTGTTAAACAATCGTCCTAATAGTTTCCTCTTCTCCACTCTGAAATAGTGGATTTTATAGGGGATGGCGCGCGATCACCCCAAATTGCTGTTTGTTTAATATTCGAACGCTATTATTCGGAGATCCGAAACTAACGAGGGACGACCCCGTGAGATTTTTTCTGCCCTCCACGCTTGTCTCTACTCCACTTTCTGACTTAGCATCGCTCCTCTTTTTTTCATTTTATTATCGCCTTTTCTTCACTCAATTCTACTCTATTTTTTCCTCTCTTTCTTTCTTCTCTCTCTCTCTCTCCCCTCGCCCCCGTACATCCCTCACATCTTAACAGAATCCATCGCACGCACACGTCGTCATACTTGGCTTTTCTCGAGCATCCCGATCTTAATCTCCCGCGCGAGGAATTCGAGAACGCTGCGCTCGCTTGGGGTTCTTAAACGGAATGCCGGTACCTCTCCAGTGTTCGCCGCACATCGGACACGGCCGTTGCCGCCTTGGAGACCGGTAGCGCGACTGACTCTTGCGGCTTTTATTTCCGCCACAATGAAAGGAACACATCTTCACACAAATCTTTCTGAAGAACGCTCGATTAACCATGAAATTGATAAAACGATATCAACATGTAAGTCCATGAGAACTTTCTTGATCTCATAACGATTTTTTGCAATCATTTATATAAGACATATTTGCATGAACCTCTATGTTTATAACGTATATGATGTTCTGCACAACAATAAATATTTTAATAGATAAGATATTCTAGAAATTAATTAGAGTTAATAATTATTATATAAAAATAATTTGCGAGTTCTAAATTATTTTTAAGTTGGGTGATAAAAATCGATATTGCACAAGTTGTATAAAAATAATTCATAGACTAACTTTCAATAATTTCCAAAATACATTATTAAAATATTACAGAATAAAATTTACGATTTATGTAGAAGATAATACTATGCGATTGAAAGAATCTGCATAGATAAAGTGATAAAAGCTTCTTAGATTGTGTACAAATACAGACATAGAAACGAAATGTACCTACTGTAATCTTTGGAATATTTAGGAAAGAAACGCATTAAGCTTGGAACTCGTTGGAGAGCTGTAACAACATGCACATTTCGAAGGAACTCCAATGCACCGTTATTATCATTCTGAAGTAGGCGGTCCTGACGTTTTTGCACTGACCCTCCTATCCTCGATTACCCAAGTCGTCCCAATTATATAATTTATTTTCATTCGTTCATTAAAAAGGCTTACTTAAAGTACCTTTAGAATCCTTGAAAAATGTATAGAGAAAGAAAAAAAAAGATATAAAAAGATGCATCGTACAGTATGACTTACCAAGAATACACTTGTAGAACAATACCCTGAGAAAAATTGTCTGGTTGGATTAAATAGTAATTCTGGTGGAAAATGGACGAATTAGAATTTCCTGGTTAAATCTATTAGAATTCTAGTTGAGATAACTAAAATTGTTTGATATAATTATACTGTTAAAAATAAGAAGATTTTACCAGAAATATTGTATCAACCAGAATTCCGGTAATCTCAACTAGAATCCTAATAAATTTAACTAGAAAATTTTGATTCGTCCATTTTCAACCAGAAATTTTTTTCAGTGTGTATCTATCTTCGCGCTTAAAAATTGTTCCGCTATGAACAAGAATCCTAACGATAACAGCAAGAGTCGACAAAGCAAGCAAAACGTATGTATTTAATCGCAGATAAAAATTCGCTTCTCATACTTTCTCGGAAGGCCCGTAAATTATTTCCCCCCCGCGTGTTCTCCACGACGCGACGTGACGGCGCGGTAACCGTTTGCGCTCGTTACGGCAAACGCACGCATAACGCCGCGAAAATCGGGCACAGGACGGAACATGGGACACGCTCGGTCACGCAAAACGATCCGCGAAGAGGGCAAACGTGCAAGGGAACGGACACATGGAGACCATGAGCGAATCCTCCGCGCGATCGCGGAACGCAAGCGTGGATGGCGAGAGCGTGTGCACACGAAGGCCGTGAGTAATAGTAATAGCTTTTAAATTGTCCCTCGCTTTAATGGCAAATAATATCCGTGCTGTTTCGCCGTCCCTTTTTTCTCTCTCCCAAGGAACCCCCCCCCCTCTCTCTCTTTCTCTCAGGCTTGCTTGCTACCATCTTTTTGCCCGAGCCCCTCCCGCCTCTCTTTTCTCTTCTTCTATCTCTTCTCGCCCCCCGTCGGCTTCGGCGTCTTTCCACGAGCGAGTTGTGCGAGATGCCCGGGCCTCACGGGTCCAAATCCCAAAGCTGGTTCACGGACGCCGTTCTGGATACCGTCGCGACACATCCAGGAACGCGACACATCCGGCGCTCTCTCCTCGCCTCCTCCTACTCGCACGAGGTCGTGTGTGCGCGGCACGAAAGTTGCGTTTTTGCGCGCAAGAGATCGGGGTACGTACGGTGGTGGCGGCTTTTGTCCGACGGTGTCGGCAAAAAGGGCGTAATACGCGGCCTTCTGAACGCGCTCCTTGTACATTATAAATAACCGCGATTGCAAAAAACGCGTGCGCGATACGAAATTGCGGCCTGCTAGAGATTGTGGCTTAAACCGCGGCCCGATTTACTAATAGCCGGGCCTGACTGACGCCCGACCGTAATTTACGACAGTTTCGTTGTCGATGACAAAGACACGCCACGTTGAACCTCGCGCATCGATCTGTTCTTCGTAATGAGGGGTTATCACGATATTATTTGCTCGCAGGGTCGTAAATAAATTATAATTTATGTCTGTGTCAGCTTTTTCGGTGCAGCTCTTTCTTCCAGATTAATCTCTTTTTAATATTCTATCACAACTGCACTTGTGCGTGCTTCCTGTCTTAAGCAAAATGTAGGTATCCTCTTACATCTTTAATCATTTCTAAATGCCTACTAAAACTGTTTCGCTATATACATAAGCACATGGAAATCTTTCAGATCTTAAAGAGATGAGAAAGAAAAGAAGGGAGGGAGGGAGGGAGGGAAGGAGGGGAGAGAGAGAGAGAGAGAAGTAAACCTAATGTAATCAATCTCGGTTAAATAATACTCTTCCGTGGACATTGTCGCGAGAGGCCGAACCTTCTCATGCGAGCCGAGCATTAGGCAACTTCCTCGCCGCCACGGCGCGACATTACGACCGCGCGCGTTTCTTGCGTAGATCTGCGCGATTGCGCCCGCGTGTCGACGTGTAATACGCGCGAACAGTTTCTTGCGCGCATCACGATGCACTCGCGACTGGTCGCGTCCGCGCGACGCTAAGACCGTAGCGAATCGTCGATCGAGTGGCACTGGGAAACGCGGCTCCTTTGAACTTCTCGCACGTACGTTCGTTCCGTACGCGAGTTCACGTCTTACAAGAAATTTTCTATCTGTAATAAAACACGGATTACGCGGATTTCACCTCTGAGAAATATCTCTACTCGGTTCTCCTCTCTTGATTCAATAATGGATAATTTATTAAATTGTAAATTATATATATATATAAAATAATTTTATCTAAATTAAATAATTTATCTAATAGATACACAAAAAGCGGATTTCATCTCTGAGAAATCTCTCTCCACTTGGTTCTTCTCCTTTAATTTAGTAATAGATAATTTATCTAGTATATAACAATAAAAGAGTAAAAGAGTAAGTTTATCGAAAGGTGGAACAACCAAGTCTAAGGTCCGCTTTCACAATATACAGTTAAGTTAAAGGTTAAAGGTTACCAAGAAATCCATGAATAAATTTCATTGACAAATGTCTTCGTAACCTTCAATTTTTAGGTAATAATATATTACGAAAACGGACCTAACTTTGATATTCTTACTGCCAGTAATCAATAATCTACGCGTCATACAACGTCGCTCTACATTTTATTTTCAGTTGTCAGATTCCTCATCAGGGAAGAAATCAATCATGAAGGTATGTTTGGCAGGAGGAGATGGGAGGAGAGAGTGATGCGATGTGGGACGTAGGCAACGTATAACGCGCGTGGGCAGTCTCTCTTCGATACTCATTGTCTATAACTTCGAATACCACGTATAAATATTCAGCAATTGCCGCAGCGAGGCCAACTAAGCTGGTATGGAGGAAAGAGGGCGTGTGGAAATCCCTATCTGTATTTGCCCCGCGGCCCAGGTGCGTTCCTCGACAGGTCGATATCACCGACTCAATATCTTACACGTGCTGATCGTGACTGGCTTAATTGAAACGACCGATTCCATCTGCTTATCGGTCAATATTGGATGTTTTTCATTTGAGGACACAAGTCGACACAAATGTCTTTCTATCTTTGTTATTCTCCTGAATGTCAAGAAAGATAGAATGATGCTTGTATCTATTTGTGTCACTAAATGGGGGGAAAGCACAAGATATAAACTTCAACTTTTATTCTGTCACTCTTCGATATCGTTACATAGCAGTACAGATTTTTGTAAAAAAGCTACGCAAAAATATAGAAAAATGTATGAAAACAATATAGAAAAAATAAAGAAAATTTTAATATATCCGACGAAAAGGGAAATAGCGGAACACACACAACACACAAGCGAAAATGACATCAATTATTCATGAAAGTACAAGAAATTATTCTGTTTTATGTGACGAAATACGTTTAAATGATGTCACGCGATACAGAGGCGGAAGAGAAGGCTGAAACAGCATGTCAAGTATGTCGTAACGAAGGAACACGAGGACCCGATAGAGCTTCCAATCTCGATCTGGCCGACGTACCTACATGCGTACGTGTGTGTGAAAAACTTGGACAGGTGCGGAAACCATCTTCGCGTTCCTGCGTCGCAGATGGAGGAGGGAAAAGGAAGGAAAAAAATGTGAATTTCGGAAGTAACGACGGAGACGAGCTGCGACGAAGAAAAAGAAAAGGAAGGAGAGAGAGGGAGATATGAACTCCCGCAGCGAGCAAAGCTAAAAAATGGTCCGGGCCTCGGGTGAACCCGTGGGTCCCGACTGAATGGCCAGGCTGAAAGTTAAGCCAAAGAGATTCCACGCGCGTGCGTACGTTGCGTCACGTACGTTGGCACGTTAAAGCTCAACCACGTACGCGTTCTCGCGCGCGATACGTGTGAGGAGGGCACTGCCTCGTATATACGTACACATTCGCGGGGGTATGCACAAAGGGTACGCTCTTAGCGACCGGTTCGCGGACCCCCTTAATGACTCGTAATCACGGAACGGTGATGTCCCTGAGTTATGACGCGCCTTGCCCAAGGGAAGAGGATGCACAGAGGCGAGAGGGTCCAACGTGAAGACGAAAGAAGTGAGAGATACACTCTTAAAGAAGGAGAAAGAACTCCTCTCTTATGTAACACCCACCGGGGTTACCGCTGCATCGTCACTCTCCTCTCACCTCGTTCTCCTCTTACGGAGAACTTACGAGCTTACTCGAAATCCAGATTCCTCGCGAGACGGTCGTTATACCGTGCATATATGAGCTCAATCCTTCTCGTTCTCTGTTACGTTCCTCTCGTACTTTATGCTGATTTTTGTTCTTTCGCGCTTTATTTCCTTGCTTATCTCTCCAACTCTCTCTCTCTCTCTCTCTCTCTCTCTCTCTCTCTCTCTCTCTCTCTTTTTTAATTCGTTTCCGTCTTTATAGATTGCAACGACGCATTTTAAGTATCATGGATAACTTTAATGAACTTGTCTTATGTCTATTTTATTATCGCTAATGCATGCCCGCAACTTAAATGAGTCATAAGCGCATTCCGACTTTCGTCGCTTTGGGAATGACTCAGTCTTGTAGGTGCGATACAGTGGATTAATCATCTGAGGGAATCACCTAAACGAACTCGTTTTTAATCGTGTTTGCCTATCTTATCTCCGTATTCACCTTTCATCCTTTTCATCATCATAAAGTGGTACCATCATTTGATTATTTCACGTAAAACGAAAGATACCTTGTTATGTCAATATTATATTTGTCCGATTTTATCGTACGATAAAGTTTTCAAGTCTGTTGATTGACTACAGGATCTGAGAACCTCTGCAGCCAATTAACACACTTGAAAGATTTGTCGCACGATAAATATAATCAGCCTTGTGACTACCAATGCAATGTAGATTAACTTTAATCTCGGTTCATTTTTCATTCTAAGAATTAGAAAAAGATAAAGAGTTGAACTGAGATTAAAATTAATCTACAATGTAGAAACGGGCATTAGACTTTACTGACTGAGGATAGTGGGCGACTTGCACCGGGGTAACCAGTTCAACATATTACTCTCCCTTTAGCTAATTATTGTGACAGTAATAACTCTTAATCCAAAGCTCTCGTTTGTTACGGGGCATTTACATTCTGTAACGTGACACGCGCGCGACGTCGAGGCTGCGAATCAACAGGTCGTACAAAACGATCGTCCCCGATACCAATAGATCGCGAAGAATTCCGCGATCCAGACGGCTACACGACGTAAATCCCGTAAAGGTGGTGCCCCGAGCTTCACCTTTCGCCTCAATGATTTTTTATAAGAGCTGATCCTCGTTCTTCTCGTTTTCTCTCTTTACCATTCCTTGCCGGATATCGCACTGGTTGTTCCCGTCGGTTTCACTCGTCTTCTCTCTCACCTTCTTTTCGACCGTCTACCACCACCTGCGGCAATTCACCGATTACTGCCCCACCTACGCGCGCCATACGGAGGAGTCACTAATGACTCCACCGTTTATGAATACGGATTATTCAGGTGAGATCGGTATGGCGAGGATTATCACGAGCGAACGCCCTTTCGAATACGAACGAAGAAAGATAAAAAGGTAGGGCATAAAAACGTCAGGGTTATTTTCCATCTCCACGCTTGTAGGAATCTCAATCTTTTCTTTCTTCTACTTCTTCAACTACGTTCTGGCTTTCTTTTTTCTATTATACGAGCTCGACCCTTCGGCTTCCAGGACCAATGACTAACGCGGATCAAGGACCTCAATTCAACAGACCACTCGGTCCATATACTATCTTTATATCACTGTCAGATACTTTTCTTAAATAAACTCCAACTCTCTGTATGCGTCCCTCCTAATAAATATCAAATGTTGCTTTTGTCTGTTTGTTTTTATTTCTAAATTATTTCAAATTGAACGCTTTTATGTATGCTTCGAGAAAACTCTTATTGTTAGTAAAATAAATGCGTTATGCCGGAGTCTTTTATTTCATTTCTGATTAATTAATTAATTATGTCTTCTTATAGAAAAGTATGTACTACTAAAATGCTCATATATTTGCTCTCGATCGGTCCAATGCATACTCACACGCATGCACACATTCATACACAAACCTACATATACACATGTTTTTACCTTTTTAAGCATTATTACACGTATTTCTTTATACATATATCTATAATTCAAATGTTTTTTGTATTTTTTGTACAAATCACTTTTGCCATATAATTTTTGTATACCTGAGGAGATGTCATCTCAGAGAGCTTTAAATAAATATATTCTCTCTTTTTCTCTCGCTCTTTCTCTCTCTTTTTCTTTGATAAGTATCAGTGTATAACTGCGTTTTGTATTGAGAGATTTTCAGCTTTCAACATTGTTGAGGTAGGTATGTAAAATTTACGACTTCCATTACCGAGAAAATGCATTAAATATGACTTTCAAATGAAGCTATTATGGACGCCAATACTTTGATGACGCGGCCCAGAACGATCGCAAATGTCTTTGCCTAGAACGAATGGAACGGAAGTCGTGTTCGCGAGCGGAATTGTCGTAGCCTTGGTTGCTCGGCAGTGTCGAGCGAATCGGCGACCGGTTCATCGACTTTCATGAGTCCGTAGCGGTACCGTGACTTTCGTGTAGCGGACATTTTTCTCACTGCCGAGCACCGCGCGGCTCGAAGATGAACGAAGAAATTGCGAAAGTGGACCGTGAACTGCTCATTACATTCCGGCACAAATGGAACTTAACTTCACTTTTTCTTCAACGCCGAAAAAAGAGATTAATCGCATGTGTGGCGTGCATAGTTAGATAGTAATTAGACCATAAATCAAATCAGAAAACATACGAATTGTATATTTCTGTGAATGGCTGCAATAAATGAAAGAATTAATGTTTTCTAGAATTAACATTCTATAGAAAATCGTGCATATGATCAAATATAAACATATATACGAAAATCGACATTGGATAATTCTTAACAGTCAAGATGTATAATTATCTCAATATCGACCATATACGTGTCTAAACAAATGGTAAAAAGAAATCTTAAACCTCGCCGAGATATTAATGACTACGCATTAAAATCCACATCGTGTTTTGAAAGATGCATTACGAAAGCTTAGAGCTAGATTAGATTCACCGGCATGACAAATGGCGCGAAGCGGATAGAAGAGTACTACCGGCCGGATAGTTTCCCACAAATCTCTCGCTATGCCGGTTGATTAAGAGAGTCGCGGCCATCGGTGATCCAGCAGGAAATCGCCTAGACATAGCTTGGCGAATGAGCCACGTTACACGGCACAGCTCGATAAGGGAACCAGTTTCTACATGAGCTGTGACACGATCGAATAACTTCCTCGGATAACCATGTTCCTCGATATTCTTGAACCGGTCAAAGAATAAGCTGATAATGCTATCAATAACCAGACACCCTAACTACGCCCACTAACGGTCTAAACAAACGGTACATGGAGGCGAGTTTATTATAAACGCGGAGAGAAATGGAAAATTCAGATTTTACCTTTGACGTGGCGCGTATTCTCTAAAATCATTGGAGTGGAAATCTAACTCTAAAGAGTGAAATCTCATTCTTAAAAATTGACAATTGTCAAACAGTGAGCCACTCTTTTTCAACACTGGCTCGATTGTCTTACTTTTCTAACTCTTTAGAGTTAGAAAAGTAAGTCAAAACAGGATTCTCAAGATTAAAATAATAAAATTGTGTGACATCAAGGCAAATAGGAGTCCACGAATATGATCACGCGAAAACGTTACAAAACTAAAAAGTGTGTATAAATTGATAAATAACCTATTAATCTTATTCGTGGACTCCTATTTGCTTTGATGTCACACAATTTTACTACTTTAGAGTTAGATTCCATTCCAAAGATTTTAGAGATTATGTTTTTACGTATGTATGTTTTTACATATATTATTTCCCCGCACAAAAATTAACGCCCGGCGCGCTGCCAAGTACTTCCGCATTAATTTTATGCAAATTTCCAAGCTATCGAGAATAACAGCAATCGATACAAACGAGACGGGCTGTGAAACAGTGCCATGCTGTTTACACGTTAATTGCTTCGAAAGATTACTTGGGAAGCACGGGTCAATCTTAATCACCATATTTCCGACATCTCGAAGAAAGGAAAGATGGCGAGAGGAGCCGAACGTTTTGCATAAATATTGACCGAAAATATTTCGACGTGGATTGCCAGGACGATCATGCCACGCCGCCGGCTGATGCGCTGACACAACGTTAATTGAAAGCGCGATGCTCGGCCCATTTGCGGACGAGCCGGGAAAGGCCACGAAGAAAACAATAAACGTTACGCTGAACCATCTGTACACTCATATATACACATATCCGGTATTTTTTTTAACGCTATATTATAATAATTACAAATTAACATATTTGCGCAAATTAATCATCGATATGTCCGCTTTGGCATCGCGGAAAAGTCAAATTAAATATTGTTTACGTAAAAGGGATGATTATCGATAAATAAGCGATATTTTTTTGCGATGATAAAAAAAGTGGAGATTCAATACGACAATTTATTTTTTGATAAATTTTATGACTTTCAGAATATTGCGATTGAATTTGCATTTTCTAGAACATAGCAAAAGGATTGGCGAATAAATGACAAGAGAAGTGCAATCTCCTCTGGGGGATAATAATATATATTCTTCTTCTTTTCGAATAGATTTGAGTTGAGCCAAAGCGGACGTAACACTTGGTCACTAATTAGCTACTGTCGACTGGGCTTTTTCTGAATCTAACCAAATATATTTAAGATTGAAGAGTTGACTCTTCCGGATCAACAGGAGAATCTTCGGAGAATGCGACAAGTATATTAATCGTAACTTTTCTGGAGAGTATAAAACCCCATTGTTTCTCAATTTATAATAAAAAATCAAGATATATATCTACAAGAAATTCATATGCGTTCATATTTACATTACATCCATAGAAAAGTTTCTTCGATTAAAAAATCAAAGAAATTTATGCATTACTTCATTGGTTAAAGAAAAAATTTCTTTGATTTAAACATCATTTCTTGAAATTAAATTAATTTTTCTTTGATTCGAACGTCATTTCTCAAAATTAAGTAAATTTTTATTTTTCTCCAAGATATTTCAACTTAAAAAAAATCAACAAAAAAGAAACGATTTCTTCAATTTAAACATAATTTTTCTCTGGGCGCAACAGCATGCCGCAATCAGCGTAGTCACGTTTCGTGCTTATCAGTCGGTGACGTTTCTACGGACAGAGTCTTCAGGATGCGATGAAACGTGATGTATCTACAGAATATGACATATCTGCCACAGGAAGACGTGGACGGTCGACTTCTTCTTGCGCGGGTCAGTGTCCGATATCTCGTTCTTCCTGCGCGTGTGTATGTCTTGGTACACGCCAAGTACCTTCGTCTCTCCCACCCGAACGACGACTGACGGGAACGCGAGACGTATGTATCGCAGATGGTATCATTTCGAAGACGGGAGTAGCTTGGTAGGTATAAAGAGAGATATTGTTTAGCGTACGACGTTGGAAAATCATAAGTCGATGACTGGCACGCCGTTGCCGACGGTCAGGGTTTCGGATACGATCGCACGTCGCGATCGTTGCACGTTGCAAAAGGAGGGAATGATGATTAGCGGCGTGCAGATCGCTAAAAATAGACCCCTCGTCCGTGTCCGTTAATTGCGTGCGCCTTACTATCTGTATGCGTACGTTCGCGATTAACGAACGATCCACAAACAAAGCCGAGGTAATTTAATACGGATCGTGATGTGAGGAGGACTTGGAGCTCATTGTTATTTCGAGTCGTCTATCAATAAGCGCGCGCGTTTTTCCCAGCAACGTTGATCTCATCGCGGCCCGCGAGGCACCGTAATGAAAAGTCAGAGATAGGATCGATTGTGTTGAGAGTCAACGAACGATCCGCGAGCAAGGGGCAACAGTTTAATAATCCATCCGTTCTTATTGCGGAACTACTTATCTATCGATAGAGTTGCGGGAGTTTTGTAGATTCGATCAGTTGACCAAGCCGTATTAAAAGTTTGGGTCGTAATTAATTATGCAATAATTTAACGAAAGAAGTAGTGTTGGTAACCTAGAAGCAGTGGCCGATCGTACCAGGGCCGTAAAATTATCGTACCTAACCCAGAATTATCGTACATACATACATCGCGCGCGCGCGCGAACAAAATTTAAATACGAAATATGTAAAATTTTAATCCGTAATTAAGACGGTCAGAAATAACAATTTTATTTATTACTTAACGTTGAAGTGACTTAGGTTAAAATCAGCTTCCGAAATAGATCAGAAATTTCTCAATCAATTCTCAACTGATTTCGCTGAAATTACCCATTCAACACTTTAGAAGCCCCTTAATACACGATCATTGAAACCGATATTTTTTATTGATTTCAAGAGCTTAAACATTCTATAGAATAAATTGTATTTCTATAATATCTAGGTTAAAAATACAAATTGGAAAGTGATTATTTAAGTATATTTAAAACAATTTTAAAAGAAAGAAACGGTACAAATGTGGCTTTTTACATATGCTGACAGTAGACAGTAAGTTCACTTGTATTGTCAATATCACAATTTTTTATGTATTTAGTACATATGTATATCTTTTCGTATTTATCGTAGTAGCAATTATAGTCATTTCACTTCGCAGATTAAGCCACGTGACTAGAACGATAAATCTTTGATAAGACTAAACAATATATAACTCGCAAATTATAAACGAACAGACTTCAAAGAACAAATAATATTTAAAATTCATACTTAATTTCTATGATTTTTAATAAATATCAGGTCATTTAATTCATCGTCTTCTTCAATGCCTACTCTGTTGGTAATATGTATATAAAATTAAGAGAGAAGAGTAATAAGTGCTATCGTATATCGTACGTATAAGTAAAATTATCGTACAAACTTATACGTACGATGTACCATAGCACTTCATTATCGTATGCCTAAAATACGATAATTTTGTATTTCTGACTTATTACTCTTCTCTCTTAATTTTAAAGAAGAGCCCGTCACGAGTTGATTGATCGCATGGTCAAGGTAAAACCTAATGCACAATTGAAAAATACAGGCAATAAGAACAGATTTCAATCTATTAGAAACTGTGTATACCAGAATACACGGTTATGTCACTGGCATGATGTAAAAAGAATGTACCTATGGATGCGCAGTAGGAGTGTGAATTCCTGGTCAAATTTGACTGGTTGTTTTCAGTACTGCTGTCGCCATTATGTGTAATGATACACCTTTCTTTATACATCATGGTCACTGATAATCAGTGAATAAAATGTGGAATTGCTAACTTAGCTAACTTTGCTTTAGTGTATAAATTTAATGTATGAGATAATGGAAAATTGAAACTAACGTGCAAATAGAGAGTGTATTTCCTGTTTTTATTGTCTGTACTTTTCAATTGTGTTTTAAGCTTAACAGCTGCTGTTCGAAAGCAGTTTCTTAAGTCGTAATCTTACAAATGCGTTGGATAATGCCATGCCAATTTCGATCGGCATGGTCTGCATAACGAATCATCAACCCTTGTGTAATTCAATGAACTTTTTTCTCTTCCTCTTTGCTCCTCCACGAGTTCTTCACGACACGACTACATTGTAAAAAATTGCCTAAAATTGAGACTGTAAGAAAACCTGAAGTTTTCTTGCAGTCACATTGTCTGAATTTTTGAACAGAATATTGTCTGAAAAAATTTTTAGCCATAATTAATGTATTAATTTCTAGCCATTTTTCTGAATTTCTAGCTGTAGTTGTCTGACTCGGCTAGAAATTCAAACAAAAGTGTTTAAATGTTTAGATACTAGAATTAGCAATATTCAGACAACAGGTTAGAAATTCAGACAATGTCTGAATATATTCAGGCATTGAGAGATCAAAAATATTCAGACAACTACAGCTAGAAATTCAGAGAAATGTGGCTAGAAATTGATACAACTATGGCTAAAAATTTAAATAATATTCTATTCTATTTGAAAATTTAGACAATGTGACTGTAAGAAAACTTCAGCTTTTGTCTGAATTTTAGGCAATTTTTTACAGAGTACGTTACATCACCTTATATTAAGTTTCGTACCAAAAAAGAATCTTTACAGTCCAACCTTATATCCTTCGAATTTGCAGGATTTACCTTGAAGCAGAACGATCGACTTCGTGTATATAGCAATGGAAAGTCCATCTCTTACCTAAAACAGAAAGAAGAACGCCGGTTAAGCTCGAATATCACACCACACGAACGTTTCAATTACACTGGCCGATAAATATCGCGTAAAACGAGCCACGCACTTCTATCTTCGCGACACATACAAATGCGAATAAACGAGGCTATGAATTAATTTTTAAATCAACTGTATATCTATTTACAATGGATATTTTTTCCAAGAAACCAAACATTCAAGCTGTTTAATCATGTCGTAACAGTTTCATGGAACAGCAGTTGTCCATTAAGAGATAACGCGATAGTAAAATTATTTATTGCTCCGTGCCCATATAAAAATGCAAAGGAAAGGCCGTCTGTAGATATTTTCTATATTTTTGCGACGAAGAATCTTTTTTTCGCGATAACGACGCGATAGTAAAGTTATTTTAGTTTTTATTGCTCAGGCTGTATAAAAATTCGAATGGAAGATTGAGGTATTTCTGCAATTTCCGACGACAAATCCAGTTTTTTTTTTTACATCAACCAAGAGAACCCATGTTTAACTGATATTGATTTACTCTAAAAATACAGATTTCTGCTCCTGATTATAATTACTGATAACGTCAGTACTACTACATGTTGTAATTAATTTCCGTATTGCGTAGAGGAGACCACGCGATTTCTGTAACATCGTGATTAATCAAAGCCGAATAAATCGACGCGCCGTAATTAATTACGACTGATTCGTAATTATTGCTTTCACGAATAGTATCGCTTTTCATGAGGCTAACTGTTAGCTTGCCGACGTGTATCCCTTCGTTATTAATAGATTAAAAATATAGTTGCGTAAAAAAGAATCCTACGTACAAGGAGAACGTGATGAGAAACCGGCAGGCGAGGCAATCTTCTACTTTGTTATGCGATTATGCAGATTAAATTGATAAGGATGTCATTTAAAAGGCCGTAAAAAGGTATCTTTATTTTTTTCCGCGGGCGCGACGCATAATTTCGGATGACGAATTCCATCGTAAAATTCAGAATGTAGAAACTCACTTCGGTCATCATACTCGTAAAACTCGCAGGATTTTTTTAACGACTATCCCACGTGACATCGGCGATGTCAAATGCGACAAAAAGAGCCCAGAAGAAGAAAGAAACATATATACTCATGCACGTATGGCTGACTATTATACACCATATCTACTTAATCGTCGCACAGCGAGAGACAAGATTTCAAAATAAAGATTCCGCCAAGGAAAAGTGTGATGATCTGTTCGCGTGGGGGCTCCGCGGTATGTCCAGGTTATATTGTTATCAACCTTCAACGAGCTGCCTAAACGATTCCCGGCTTAGTGTCCCGACCGAGCGTTAAAAGAGACAGCTTAGCTCGCCACGTGTGGTCGACTAAGATGACAGTGGTATGGCTTTTTGGTATCGCGCACGTGGGAGCGGGGCAGCAGGAACAAGACAGCGAGAACGACGAATCCAGACGGGGAAGAAAAAAAGGAAGGCAAGACGGAGTCGGTAGACGGAAGGGACACGTGAGTATTGCCGAAGCGATGGGTACGGATGTAGGAGGAAGGCGTCTCGAGTGCCCAAACACCCCCCGTCGAGCATTATTACACATTTAACTAATTTCCTTGTCTCGTAAAGTACGAAGACACCGACTGGAGCTCACATGCGCTCTCACGGAGCCAACACCGCTGCGATACGGTGTCTCTATATAGTCGAGTCCCTGGTCTCTCTCACCCACTAAAGAACGCCGTTTCGCGTGCTCGTTTTTGCGACTCCGGCGCGTAATCGATGCGATTATTAAAGTCTGAGCCGAATCCTTTTCTCTCT
This sequence comes from Trachymyrmex cornetzi, assembly GCF_001594075.2. Lineage (NCBI taxonomy): Eukaryota > Metazoa > Arthropoda > Insecta > Hymenoptera > Formicidae > Trachymyrmex > Trachymyrmex cornetzi. The sequence goes on from NW_017299465.1 coordinate 305,417, forward strand.
CTCTCTCTCTTTCCCTACGAGCGATTTAATCGAGCTGCGAGAGCAGCGTCCGGTTATACCACCGCGGCTCGCGCGATTTTTTGCGCGACCGTCCAGTTAGTCCGTATCGTTTGAGCGCACGTTAACCCCGAGATTAAAGTACACGCTATTCTGGAAAAAAGAGCACTTGCGGCGATCAAATGCGATCCGATTTATAACTCGATATTAACCCCGTCGACGTCGCCAGCGGCTTAAACGACGATGCGTTGTATCCCGCCGCTTTCACACCAAAGCTATAATATGGAGAAGCTAATGAGCACGTAATCAAGTGACTCACAGTTTCTTCGAAAGAATTCGAGAGAATTCAAACATTTTATGATCCAAGCAGAAAGAGAGATCGTCATGGCAGACGCGACATCGTAAGCTTATAAAAGTTACGATAGTTAAATGTACGTCGAATCGCTATTAACACGTCGTATCTGCGTTAAGACGATCGTAAAAACTTAGGTATACGCTTTATACCGTGAAATATTTGCGATTCAAATTGGTATTTAGTAAACCAACTACGTTATGCAACATTATGTATACGTACATACATATATCCCCCGTTCCCGAGTACAACTCTTTGGAAGTAAGAGTTACGCGTGAGAACGGTGTCGGACTATCACTTCGCGTTACAAAACTATAATTCAAACGTGTAGAAATCGGAGGTTATCTCCGATCGACACTAATTCCTCGCCTGCACAATCGAGTGTTAGAGATCGATCGCGCACGGTATATCCGTCGATCGTATGAGAGAAATGCAACGTTCGACACAACATCAGGAAGATATTCTTTAGCGGATATGAAGAATTAATCATTTTCATGGAACGAATGGTACAGGACTATCCTACGATAATCTCATTATCGGCCCTCAACCGTTACAACATCATTAACGGAATAACGGAAAGAAGCAGAAATGAGACAACGTTTCAAGTTTCACGCAATTTTGTCCAACAGCGAAATCCTTTTTTATTCTCCTCTGGCAGAGAGAGAGAGAGAGAGAAATAGAGAGAGAGAGAGTGAGTTACTTCATACCGTAGTTTTGCAACTTGATGCTTTTATGGACACTCTGATGGATACACACAACGCTACTACTTAAAACAATTACGCCATGATTTTATCATCATTGGTAAGAAATACATGTACTAATAATAACTTGATTGAATTATATTGTTTTCTGCCATAACGTTTACAACGGGTGCTCAGAATCATGCGATAATGTTTCTGTCCGTCATGTAATTTTACTGAAATTTTTACACATGGTCGAAAAAATGATCCACAAATATGCGTTCGCCGCAATGAACACGAAAGAGAAGAGCTACTTCGTACACCATCCGTAGGCTCCTTCCGCCGCTGTCGGTGAAGGAGATAAATGTTCCGCGCAGCAAAACCTGTGAGTGAAGAGATGCTGCCGAAACGACGTTCCTCATTTGCGAGTATTGCAAAGATTAAGAAACGTTACTCACGTCCCTGCCGGTCAGACAGCTGCAAAATATTTTCAACAAATTATGCGCATACGTGATTTCTTTACATAAGGTATTTTAATGTAAACGCTTGATCGATGTGTTATACAACTTCCAAAATAAACAGCTCAATTAATGACTGATGCCGAAATTTTATATCATGCGAATACCAAGAAATGCGAAAGATTCTCATATGTGAATACACACACACACACACACACACACACACACACACACACACACACACACACACACACAC
>NW_017299465.1:307187-319313 GCF_001594075.2 Trachymyrmex cornetzi
CACACACACACACACACACACACACACACACACACACACACACACACACACACATACAAAGAAAGAGAGAGAAGGGGGAAGTTAAAAATATTATCAAATTTAATATACTTTTTTTAAGGAACGCAAGTTAAATTTAATTTCATGACATTACATTTTTAATGTACTTTCCATAAAATTTTATATGGATTTGCATAAAATTTAATGCACACGTCCATTACATTTAAGACCACTTAAATTAAGTGAAGACTACTTACTTTCAGTTTTCAGTTTTCACTTACAATTAGTTTCTAGTTTTCTGTAATTTCAATATTATCTACTTATTACTTACTTGCTTTTCGTTTTTAATTTCTTTTTGTTTATTTTATTTTCTTTATATTATTTTTCGTATATCCTCTATTTTCTTTGTATTATTCACTTTTTGTTTTATTTTCTTTATTTTTTCGTTACATTATTCACATTTCTTGCTTGTACATTCTTAGAGAGCTTACCCAGAATATTAATAAATGCTGTGTCTATGTATATATATATATATATATATATATCTCGCTCTCTCTGTCTCTGTCTCTATCACTACTTCACTTGAAAAAAAGAGAGCCTTGTGAGAATCTATGAAAATCAGTTAGACATTGGTTCTACGCCCTTCAAGTATTTACGGCTCGAAGTCTCTTGATTTCGAAAGTACCCTTGACGGCGCGATCTTCTCTCGATTGTTCACGATTGCTCTCACCGATTCACACCATCGTATAACGATCGCGCCGTGGAAACAATGGCTGCTTAAGGTTCGACCCTGGAACGCAAAAGCAACCATGGCCGCGCTGCGATTACGGAAATGCCCTGTATTTTATATCTTTGCATTGGAACGCGCTGCGGAATCCAGAAATCGCGTTCTAGAGAACCAATTACTTGTAACGGTTCGCGGGAAAGAGAAAGAAAGAAAGATACTCAAGAGAACGAGCGGTCCTATAATTTTTTTCTCTTGAAATGTTTGCGCCGTTCCTTTGTCCGCTCAAACTGTTGAGAAGTTCTCTATCTACCTACGCTGTCCTCGTTTGCGCCTTGAAAAGGGACACCCTTAAACAACAACGGGACGTGCTACGTAACGGCGATAAAGTATGTAATGATGATTACTTCGAGGAAACGTTTCCACGAAACACACACCGTCACAGAAGATGCATACATACGCATAGTTGCGATCTACGAAGACGCACACGCGTGCATGCGTGCGTGGACGGAGACCCAAGAACGTTCGAAATCATAATTTCGGTCGATTCCGATCGGCGCCCTTTCTTCCCACAGTGCTTAGTTTACGCGTCGTCGGGCAAATTACGGGGTTCCGGTGTGCCCGCGCGAGAGGGACACTCTTTGGAGAAGCGAATAGCAAGAGACCTGAGACGAAGGCAGAGAAAGCCAGTACGGAAAGATACGGAATGCAGGAAAGAGGGCGAGAGAAGAAATAAAACGGAGAGAAAAAGAGAGAGAGAGAGAGAGAGAGAGAGAGAGAGAGAGAGAGAGGAGTCGAGAAAAAAGATTGGTCGGGGTATATCCTGAGAGATTATGTAAGACCTGGCGGCACTCCCCGACCGCTTTTTGCGCGCTCTTCGATCGTGCATCGCAAGTCGGGAAATTGCTCTGGCGGAACTGATGCCATTACTAACAAACAAACAAATCAACAGTCGAAAATATAATAATTTAAAATTATACATTGTAATTTAATAATCTAGTATTATACATATATATGTAACAAATATTTATCTTTCAATTAGTTTGCTAAATGTTTTAATTTCAGACACGTCTTGCGTGTAATATTTTGTCTATGTGAATAATGCAACCTTCACGAGAAACCATCGGATCTCTTCCAGCCACCTGCCTCCTTAATTGATATCGGCGCGCACGGTCAGCTGTTGCAAAAATTTCACGTTACTCAATGTAAATCGGCGTGAACACGCACGAGAACGAGCATCAAAGCTCAGCAGCGTATCGAAGGATATATATATATATTTTTTTTCTTCCAGTCCGATGCGGGGTTCTTATGACCGAGCATTCGGTTGTATTTGAAGCGACCTTTTTATTACGCCGACGGGCAACATCGGTATTCCACCTCGTACGGAGCGTTGCAGCATTATAAGTTTTCCGCGACTACAGTCTGGACCGGTAATTTGAGACGAATAATTGCGGGGCACAAAAAAATATGGCCGTTCCACGAGGGACGGGGTGGAGGTGGACAGGGGGCGGAAGGAGAAACAACCGGTGGAGTTACGTATGTTGAGTTTGTGAGTATGTCATTGCTGGTAAGCCCCCCGGGCTACGAAAAATCCGAGCCGGAATATCCTCTCGTCCTCTCCATCTGCCTCTTTCGTTTTCGTCCCTCCTCTGTTGTGCTCCTCTTGCTCGTATATACGTATCGCGGACATGCAGACGCAGAATCGAAATTGTTCTTGCGAGCAACTAGAAGGTCGGCGAATTTTTCGCGCGCTCATCCGTCATCGAATTTATCGCAGTGGACTCAACGTCAAACTTAATGGAAATGATTTATTTCCAAGGCGAGATTTCGAGGAATATCAAGTTTCGATCATGTTATACATTTTTTATGGTGCGCTCCTTGCGATTTATACTTTGAGCCGAGTTATTCGTATCAAGAATCTTGTTGAGCGATGGCCGTCGACCGCAAGGCCATTCGGTGAGATGCATACCGTGCGCACCCGTTGATATTGCATCTGATATTTATCGCCTTTAAACTGGACGGCGAGCTTTTTGCCGCTGTCACTTTCGCAACCAGCCTGGACCCAATGGGACGTTGAAAAAGAGTAATAAAACTCCTTTTCCCATCAGCACCTCACCATCCAGCTTCAACGGACGCTATCAAGATGTACGAGCCAGATTGAAATAGCTTAATATATAATAGTTATCGCAAACTTTACATGAGAATTTAAATTCCTTATATAAAAATTCTCTCTACGATATATTCTCTTTAAAAAAATATATAAATAATAAATTTATTACCAAGCGATATAATTATTGATACAATTACGAACTCGTAATCGCACGAGATACTCCGTGAAAGAAGCGAATTCTCTTTCGCCGTCCATTGTAATCAGATACGCGACAACGCGAGAAAAATTTCCGAAGGCTCAGTCCATCACGACTCCTCGCGGATGATCAAGGATGATCCGACTCGCGCGAGCGGCGAATGGCTCCGGTATCCGGTTCGCCTTTGGCTCTTCGATGGAAAGGAGAAGAGAGAAGTTCAAGTTTCTGGCCGCGGGAAACGTACAAGTCGGGCGACGAACAAGTCCCTGATCGGTCGCGAAATACAAATTTAAGGGGTAGACGGTAGACAAATGCTTTGTGCGCTCTACATTGATCCCAGTCTGAAGATTGGATTGGGTTTCTTAAGAAAAAAAGAACGATCTGTGAAGTTGAGGCGTTCAACGCCACCCTATCTAGCGGGTTCCTCCTGCCGGAGGAGAATCCGAGGGTGGGAGAACGATGATCTTTTCTCCTCGCGAGCTCCGGAATATCCGCTCTGCGCGGGTCTATTATGCGAGAATGATAAATCGACGGGCAAGGCCGCCAGGAATCTCGATAAGATTCCCCGTCTCGTTCGCGTTCCTCCATTCGCCTCCCCCGCACGCGTCTTCCTTAAACTCATACGAACCCCGAGGTCGTTTGAACTATCAACCATCATCGTCCATCTGCCTTGGATTCCTCCCCCGACCGACCCTGGAAGTGCCGTGATTCTTAACGCATTACTTCTACCGTGAAGCCATATCGGCGAAATTTTTTCATGTCGAAGGACGAATGATGATCCCGGATATGGCGACTGCAAATTCTTTTAATATATATATTGAAAATATACATATATATAAAAGAAGGTCTATTAAAACTGTTATCATAGATCACACCATTCGTTCGATTAACTTGTTTCATATAGATTTCATTGTCGATATCGGTCCTATTTTAACAATGGTCGGCGCACCTCTATTAACCGCGATCGAAGATATCGCGGGAACGAGGACTCCAGAGTATCAAAAGGGGAACCCGACGGAATTCCGTGGACTTGGCACGTATCTCATCATCGATCTTGGACGAGCGGTAAGCGCGGAAGCGAATAAACGATCGTCATAACGGAATTTACGAGAAGCCACGAAAACGGGAAAGGTGGCGAGATAAGGGAACTCGCGGATAGTCCCGGAACCGCGTCATAGGTCACGGTGTGAGTAACTCGTGTAACTCGAAACGACGAACCCGAAGCTATAAAGCGTTGTTATAAAGCTCCGGCTTACATCGCGCATCTCCTATTCTCCTTTCTCTCACTTTATCCCTCGCTCTTCTGGTCTATAGGAGTCTTCACGTCTCCTTTTCGCCTGTATAGGTGTGCTGTTACGTAGTGAAAGAAGCGTCAGCGAGTACCGCGGCAGCTAACAATAACAATAAGGCCCATTAGCGACGTCACACGTACTACCAGACAGGATCGGTTACTTAGGATTATCTCTCGCGCCTACGTGTAAAGGATACCTCCGCGAAATGCTCCCGACCTGTGTACAGAGAAACTGGATAGAATAGCTAGCGCGGTTCCCGCCGTGCAGGAAAGACCGTTCCAGATGGAATGAGGAAGGAGACACCGTACGTTGAATATCGCGGAATAAAAGGACGCTCTCGTGAGAGCGTGAGGAGACGAGGAAACGAGACGCGACGCGTTCGGCGAGAGGGGAAACACCGATCTTACAAACGAATACACGTAGGACAAGTTTCGTCCTTTCTCTCTCATATTCTCTTTCTCTAGTGAGCTCCTCAGCAACCACCGCGCTCGAGTTCCTGGATGAATGCAAATGAGACAAGCCGCGCATCGGTTAGCCACCGGGGAAGAGAACTCCTGCGAATACATCTTCCGTATCCGGATACCGTCGTTTTCCACAATGAACGACGGTATCGTCGAATATTACTCCGGCCCTCTTCCACGAAGGCGAATGATGCCACTGACAGGCATCTCGTCATCTAATCTCATTCGACCGCCGCGCCGCGCGCTCACCGTTGCGTTGCGCGGCTTTTTACACGAAAATCACCGCATCACCATGAAAGAAGAGCAGTCAGCGCAGCTATTTCCGTGGTTATACTCGATTATACATCTGCCTTGCGAGATAGTAATTGAGCCGTTGGCCAGAATGATGGTGTAAGTCATGTTTTGCCGTTTTGCCTGCGTAATAACAGAATCCATGCGAGTACTTAATGTAAAATCCAGCTGTTTCTGTCTAATAATCTCACGGAAGATGTAAGATTTTACCTAAAGCAAAGCATGACTACACAGTCCTTATACACCGCATAACTAAAACGATCGTAACTTCTCTGGTTAATTCCAATTCAATAGCCGTTTATTGTCGATAACTTACGATTATGGTCGACCGTTATCACCATCTGCAAGTGTGCGAAGTATTTCTCGGCGCACCCACACCGGTCTCATTATTTCACACCGTGACACGCGGTCGATAATTCTTGAAATAATTGGAAAACGGTGGAACATTGCTTACCGTTGCACTCGTTTCCGCGCGTGCATATACGTTGCCTGATGCATACATACGTAAAGTCCGCTCGTGCGTTTGCGAGAGATCGAGGAAGTAGCGATCGAAGAGGTTCTTTCGCATAGCCCTGCGTCCACACCACCGTCCTCGGGAACTTTATGGCTCATGAATGAAACATGGACCTAACCGTACATCTGCGAGGCTTACGTGTTGCAACGGTGACTTAATGTATGCCGCGATCGCGAAAAATGGCGAACCGATAAATGGAATTAAGGCGGTGAGCCCGGCGTAGTTGTCTCTGTCGCTCCGTCTTGATATCACGACGTAGAGGACGACAACAACCGGGAGCGGTCGCGACACGAATCGCCGATTCCACGACGGCGCTAAGAGCTTTCGTAATTTCGCGCGCTGACACGTTGCCGAAGAGAGCGAGAGCAAGCGGACCGAGTCACGAACGATTCGTGACAAGTCACACTTTTTAATAGGAGAAAAAAGACAAAATGGCTCATTTGCGTATTAGATTAACTCTTCGTCGGCAATTTGAAAGTTTCACTCTTCTTCCGCAACTATAGTCTTTTAACTTCAATGCAGATTTTTATATTGTTTTGAACTGTACAAAAATTTGAAAAAATTCTTACTAAAAACTTTAATAACAATAATTTTTACTATCGTAAAAGTTGGATTTTTATTTTATTTATTTTTTACAGATTTAAGTTTATTTATCAGAATTCACAATAAAAAAATCAACTGTGCCTTCAAAGTCTAACATTATCAGCGAAGTTAAATAATGTAAAGTAGTATGACTTTTAATATAACTGCACATTTTTCACTTATAAAAACCGAAATGTGATGATAGTTTTAGTATACGCGATATGCTATCTACTAGTTAGCCTGTATCCCTTTTTACTTCTTACTCTCTAAATCTGAATCAGTGGATAATCACTGATATCAATGTCAAATATGCCATTGGTAATCAGTGAATTAAATGTGAGATTCCTAACCTAGCTAATCTTTATTATGTGATCTAATTTTTAACAGAGAATTAAAGTTGCAATTACTTTGATTGGAATCAGAAGACCTCAATAAGAATATCCTTGAAGAAAAATTATAACTAGTATTAATTAGGTTGGGTACTTAGTAGAATTTAACTTGATTAGTTAAGATTGTAGCATCTGGATTTTAATCTTTCATTTGATGCATTAATTTTTTCGAAGAGTAATAATTTTTGACAGAGAATTAAAGATGCTATTACTTGGGTTGGAATAAGAAGACCTTCAATAAAAGTATCCTTGAAGAAAAATTAAAACTACTATTAATTGAGTTGGATACTTAGGTTTTATTCAAGAATGCTTAGCGTTTTTTTTATCTTTTTTAAAAAAATAATTCTAACTAACCTTGTTTAGTACTTAAATTCAATAAATATGATATTGGAAGATTGATATTAACATGCACAAATATCAGTATTTTAGTTATATAATGCTCAAATATTCTTCCTTTTTTAGTTGAACTTTATTAATTATCAATGCCAAGTGGGTAATTAGTGACTATTCACTGATTCAGATTTAGAGAATACAGAAGAACTTAGAGAGGAAGAAATTACGTATCGAAATGACCGTGACGAAGTAATTTGTCGACATAATACAAACGTCTTGGATGTCCTGCAGTCAGTCAATGTGGTAACGAAGATACGGGATGAATTAGGTATAAGGAGCAATAGGACCCACCCGACCGACCTATGGTCTCTCTCAGAAGCGAATGTCCCTGACTGTCGTAAAGAGCGCGGCCGGAGCTCTCTCTCACCTCAAGTCGTTTAACCGTTTAATGACGGGTCAAGCGGCAATAATGCCGACAAATAATCATAAAAAGGCGGCTGGTAGCAAACACGGAACCCCCTGTTGCGTTCGTAGCGTAGTTACAGCATCGCGTTAACGTTTTCGGTGGCGACGACATATCTTATGCCGAGTCTTCGTGGTGGACTTTTTCACCAAGAGTGTCTTCAAAATCATTTCCCGACGAGCAACATACACTTTTGTCTTTTAGAATTGCCTGAATTTTTATCTTTTAATAACAAAAAGTATTTAAAGAATTGGCAAATTGGACAGTTATATAAATTAATCAATTTAAAAGCACAAGTTCTTACAAATAGAAATAAATGTAAAAATTATATATACATATATCTATAAGCTTGATTCATATATGTAAAACTAAGATGAGAGAGAGAGAGAGAGGCTTATCAAAAATTCACGGATGATCTATGTAAACTTCAATTCAGAGCTTTTCCATCACCGCATCTATCGCCAACGAAGAACGCTCGTAGAGGGGCAAAGGATAGGTGAAGCGATTTACCAGGAGGAAACCAAGCGTGGCCGCGAATGTAGCACACGATGGGCCAGGAAAATCACGCTCGACCCCCGACCCTGACCTATGGAGCCCTGCAGTAGCGAAGACGCCAGACTGAAGACGAGATCTTACTAACTATGTACCCCTTGGTGGTAGTACGACGAACGTTTACATTGAACACTAATTGAGAAAACAAAACGTAAAGTGTGCAAGATGGCTTCGTGCGAATTAATTTTTTTAAATGCTAATCGTACAATATATAATAAAAAAGAATAACGGAATTACTTGATACATTGATTTTTGTCACATTTAAATATGTTGAATATAATAGTCGACCATCTATTAACGCAAGTTAGTTTCACATTAAAAAGTATCATTGGAAATAAGTTCATAGAGGATATGCAACGAGAACGATAGCTTGTCGCGTGAAGTATTCAATAGCCAATTGAAAGGATGTAAATAACGACGTCACTCAGAATCAGTAGAATGTCACGTACGAATTCGCCGGACAACCGGCTTCAACCTCCTATCGGCTTATTACGCGTCTCTAACGCGGAAGATAGACGAAGCCAGAAGACGATTGGCTGGCAATCGATGTCTCGTATGCGTTCGCGATGCGTAATGACCGTGAATCAACATGGAACCAAAGAGTTCTCCAGATGGAAGAGAGATGGCGGATAGCGCGGCAAGGAAGAGAGAAACCAAGAAAGACCCCCAAGATTGTGCCTTGGCACAACTGCCCCCGACGATCGGGCTGATTTAATAAGCATATCGCGAAACTCTATGATTACGAAAGCTCGCGAAAGCGTTGGAAAGCGCCAGGATGATCTTTATTTCCAATTGGATCCAACGCAACGGCGAATCGAGGGGGCCCCTCTTAATTGACGGAGAATCGAACGGGGAAAAGGTGGGTGGGTTTTGGGGAGGGTCCCGCGCTCTCGCATGGGAATTATTTTTAATAAGGATCCTTGTGCTCTCTCTGCGGCGTATACGGCGCCTCCTCTTTCTCCTCCTCCTTCCTCGCCTTTCAATCTCCTCATCTTCAATCGAGGCTTCACGTACGTGACGTGTATATATCGATTAACAAGACTCGAGTACAAAGGGCGAGCCTCGAAGTGAGTCCACTTATAAGTATAACCCGACAGTTTTTGTGCGGGCAACTAACGCACATTTACATCGATCAGCGCGACACTGACGAGAAAAGAAGCTGCGTACAATTGCAAGTCATCATCGACGGTTATCGAGAGATTATTCTTCTTCTCCCGTAATAAAGAACAATCGAACACGCGATTCGTACGACATTCGAAGAAAGAAGACTCTTGTCGGAAGTATCGTGCCTGCCGCCCTTCTCTCAGCGAACACAGACACAGACGAACCAGTCCTCAAAGGGGTAGCTCTATAATCATAATTTAGCCGTAATTACATTTATGACCCACTTTGCCCTCGTAAATTGTCTACGGAGATCAGGAGGGAGGGCTCTGGTCGTTGTTATTACGCGCCTTGGATACCATGGAAGATCCCTGTCCTCTTTTATTCGTCTCCTCTTTCTTCTTCTTCTTCTTCCTCTTCTTCGCCAACTTTACCAATCCTTTCCCGTCCTCATCGTCATCGTCCTCCTCGTCGTTATCGTCGTTGTTGTCGTCGTCGTTGTCTTCGTTGTCTTCGTCCTCTTTTCGACCGTGCGCGGTTATTAAGATCGTGATTGGAAGAGGCGAACGGGCTGGTTCGTCAGGTGGAGCGGGTTCAGCCACCCTGACTAATCGAGAGTAGTGATAATCCAGGTTCGAAGGAAACGATGGATTCCAGGTATCCGTCTCTTTCCGAGCAAGACCAATATTCTCCCGAAAATTAGTCCTCGGAACTTATTTGCGGAGGTATCGCATTAACCTCCGAACGCTTTAATCTTAGAGCATTTCGTCGGTTAATTGAGAGACTCCACGATTTTTTCTCACCGCGAAGTACACGGAAGAGCAGTAAAAAGAACGGCAGACGATCGGTTCTCTTTCGGGCAATGGGATGAAGGCGCGTATCAAATTCGAATACACTGACGCGACATGTATGCCCGAGATAATTACCTGTCTCTTATCTTATAAAGACTTATATCGTAATAATACTGGAGTAGATAATACTTGTTATAATTATCGCATACTCTCGCTTCAATATTATTGCAAACAATGTGTATATTCTTATATTCCCTCCCTTCCTTCAATTAATTCACTTCATTTGTACATTTTAATTCGATATAAAAAAAATTATATTACAGATTTTTTTATAGAATGGAATCAAATGAAAATTAACTGTGTTCGCTGGATCTGAACCAGTTTATTTCGTATACATACTCGAACTCATTCAGGGGAGGACGTAACAAAAAATGAGAATGCCTTTATAATGATTGACAAGCACTTTGATAGAGAAAAGCTGACGTGAATGAAGGTGTTTGCGAATTTCTGGTGGCTTGTCGGTCGGGGCGATCAAGGGAGCGGAAGTCGCGCGATTTGAGAGTTAATAAGGTTCGGGAATCACGTCGGGAGGGGCGGGTGGTCGAGATAAGGTAATCGGTGATCGATTTCGCCGCGAGAAGGTGAATTCGTCGAGCGTGCCGGAAACGGTGGGGACTGCTTTTCGCGGAGGGCGAAAGAAAGAGCTGCGGCGGGAAGGAGTGGACGCATTCCTGCCGCGATGAGACGCGGTCCCATTGGCTCCTGAGATGGCGGAGCGTCACACCGGTTGGCCGCCTTAATAATATGGTACGGCAACTCAGGCAGCACCGAGGACTACCACTGCGTGCCTGCCTGCCTGCCTGCCTACCTCTGCTTTCTTCGGCGTTCCAAGTCTTACCCACGGGAGATTGCTGCTGCTGCCGTACAGTTGTACCCCATACCCAACAACCACTCGATCGTTACCCCCACGTATGGTAGCGTTACGCCTGCGTTGCGCGATACCGAATAACCGAAATCTCCTCATCAACACGATCGATACAACGATGAGAACTTCGTCAAAGAGCTTCAAATATGAATAATACAAGTATTACGGATTTTAGAATGTTACACTGAGAGACAAATGTTTGGTATTTGTGACTATGATTACATATTTCTATAATTATGATTATTACTGTTATAATAATAATAACAATAACTATAAAAAATATGGTTGTCCCAAAATATAAGTATAAAATTATAGTCATTTGAATAATTTTTATGGTAATTTCAACTATTTTATGGTTATAATAACTATAATTATATAGTCATTTTAGGTTGCCAACTATATACATTTGTTGCTAAAACTATATACTTTAGTTACTGTTATTATTATTATTATTATAGCAGTAATAATCATAATTATAGTAAAATATATTATAGTTACAAATACAAAATATTTCTCTCAGTGTAAAATTCATTAATTTTCTACAGATATTTCTACAATGTACACTTGCTTAGTAAAATCATGTTGGTCATTATAGATATAGAATAAATATCGAAAGCATTGAATATAAAAATATATTACAGTACGAGGTTGACGTTTAATTGACGAGATTGACTATAAATGTTTAAAATACTTTTCATTGCCGTAAATTAAACACATATCAAGACAAAATCCATACATACCTAACAATGACTGTTATATTAATACCTAAATAAAAGGCGGTACACAAAGAAAGATTTTGCTGAAATTTCTCGGAATTTAGTTATATTAGACACAGATTTGAAAATAATTTTTGTTGGATCAAAATAATTATATAGGGCATTCAAACCGGTTGTTAAATTGTTGAAACTTTTTGCAGCAATGCTCATCATGCTTGAGATTCCTACATAATTATTTTGATAGTCCAACAGAATTATTTTCAGATCTATATCTAGCTAAGTTTTTAAATATTTCAGCAAAACCATTCTTTCCGTGTATAAATCATAGTCAACGTAGGCAATGTATCCTTCCCTCACGTCGATTCTTCATTCCAAGTATACTTACGCTAATGATGGAATACCGCGAAGCGCATTCTTTCTCAGCCGAAACAATTAAACACGTAAAGAAGCCACGAGCCGCCACGTTTCATCTCTCACCGAGATGTTTTCGATCTTAACATGATCGTATCGATGTCGGTAGAAAAAGCGCGAATACTCGTATTTAGGTAGCTCTCTCGCCTCTCAAGAGAGCTCTTGAGCGCCGAAGGACGCATTCGCGCAAATTTCGTAGTCGGGCTTATGATTACTTCGCACATAACCTGCCATTATGTATATTACCGTCTCTCGCGCATTTCGTTCGTGGGCTTCCG
>NW_017299465.1:319520-321474 GCF_001594075.2 Trachymyrmex cornetzi
GTGTGTGTGTGTGTGTGTGTTTGTGTAAGGGCCAATGAGCATACGCGCGAGAGCGTATACAAGCGCTGAGTATACATTTGGCTGGACAGAGGCATAAATAATACGATCTCGCCGGGGGCCAATCTTACGGTAGTAGACACGCCGAGGTAGCCGCGGTATGATGATTAAAACTTGCTCATAGTTATGATCGATCCCTGCGTTACATCGTCGCGCGTATACGTGCCATTATTCTGCCGCGGGTGTTCTCTATACATGCTCCTTACGAGCTGTCGAAATATTATCTCGTTGAGGTTGGAATTATATGTAATAAATATTTTTTTTCCTTTATCGTTACTGTATAAGCGCGATTACAAGAAGCCATGAGAAATCTCCCACCAACACTGCGTCGTCTCACATTCTGGTCAACTTTGTCCCGATCGTCAAGCCCTTCTCGAGGTCCGCTCACAAAATCGTTAAGTCATTATATTAAACCCATTATTATACATCGAGGACAACAGCTGGAAGCAAAAATCCTCTTCTTCTGTTATATTTATCGAAATATGCGCCTGTCGATTCTGTCATTATTTAAGCGAACCCGATCGCGTAGCGGCAAGCCGACCGGAAAGACATAGCTGGCCAGCCGGGCGAGAGAGAAAATAAAATTCGCCGAACCTCGGTAATACGTTTCGAAACAATTACGCTATGCTCGAACGCGCCCGATGGCTACGACGATCTCTTCGCATGTACGTCCCAACGGCCGCCGTGTGACCGTGAAAAAAGACCAGGTCGCAAAAAGACAACGCGACAAAGGTCCTCGTTCACCTCCGGCTAACCGATGTCTCTCTTTTTTCGCAGTATATATCTTACAGTCGCCATTGCGGTACTTGTGGTTCGATTCCATTGTAGGAAGAGTATCATTCTTTCCACTTGATTTCTGACGAAGATCGTCGCGATCCTCCGAGTACTTCTTTGCTTTCGTATCGACTGCGAGAGCGTAATCGGCACCCTTCGAGCTATGACGAAGCCAAGAACGCGGAGAGCCATCAGAACAAAATTACAGAACGCTGCGCGTGAAAATGAATGTGGATAGCAAACGAAGAGTGGCTCGAACATTGTGGAACGATAACTATCTGTTGGCGTGTATGCACTGCAAATCCAAGTGTATAAAAAATTACTTAGATATATGTGTTTAGTTTTCCGTGTAAAAATGGCAGTGCACTACACATTAACATGTGTAAATCCGTATTTGTATGCAGTGTTATTATTTTTACAGAGGAAACTAATCACACGCATATATATTGAAGCCACTTTTCACACACACTTGGACTTGCAGGATGTTTACCGTCAATGTATTCACGTCATGTTCGCAGATTGCAGAATCACACGAGACCAGGACTGAACAATTAATCGTTAATGACAACTTTGACTTATAGCGTGCATAAAGGAATCCAAGTAAATAAGCGGATCGGGGACGACTCGCGCTCGCAGCATTTACGAAAGCATAATAAAGCGGTCGTAAACGTCACAAGCATTTTTCCAGTCGGTAATCGCGAACGACGACGACAGTATCTCGCCATCCGACGACGTTTCTGCGGCTTTCACCGCAATCACGCGCGACGAATAAGCATGCTGATGTTACAGGACTATCAATCGCGCGTGCACACGAATATCTTGTCGCGTACCGCGTTGACCTTACGATTTCATCTTGCGACGCGATCGAAAGATCGTGAATCGGCGAGCACATCGTCCGACAGCTGTCTTTCCTTGGAGAGGACAATGGATACGACAACAGCCGTCGCGCGACTTCCTCGTCAACGGTCGGATAACAGGATCACGATCTCAAAGCGAAGAGATAAACCTGATTCGCGGAGACGAGAGGACCGATCTCTTGCGATCGCTTGGGTGCACGCTAACAAATTGTCCGTCGGCGCGACGTGTAACCTGCCTGCCATTGTAACAGCCGTTAATGGCGGGG
>NW_017299465.1:321541-333908 GCF_001594075.2 Trachymyrmex cornetzi
CTTGCCGAGACAGAACACTGCTTGTCGCAAGACCCTACGTGACAAGGACGATCGCGGAGGATGGGCCGCTAAGCGAGTGCTATTATTATCGCGATGTAACAATGTTATGGATGCATCAGCGAAGTATGGAAAAGGAAACGTAAAGACCTTAATGCATTGCTTCTTGCGCAGAAGAGTCGTAATATGTAAATAATGATCCCTGCGGTTGCACGCGTGGCGGATTGAGAATTTCCTTTAATTATGCACGATGAGGTATCAAAGGTTTACATGAAAGGTTAAAGTTTACAAATCGGTGGAAATCTAGGTAGAAAATATATTGATATATTATATGGTATCTGTAAGGTAATTTATCGAAGAATCAAGTAAAGGGATGGGAAGTTGCAATTCTTCTCGTGTCGACGCGCGAAAAAGAAGCAACGTGGGAATGTTATTACCGCAATGTGTGTGCAGTACAGTGTGGGATCCAATCTTCTCTACCGTACGACGCGTCACGAGGCAAACGTAAGCGGGATTACCCATTCTTGCGAAAAGATTGCAACAAAGTGGGAAAAAGAAAGCGGTGAGTAACGGCTGAAACGACTTTCGATTGTACAACCAGGGATTCGACTTGGACGGACGTGAATGAGGGATCGGTACAAACGCTATCATTACCACGTTGAAACGTCCGTGAACTTCCAATTAACTCGGCGCGGGACCATTCTCGCTCATACAATGTATTCCCCTCGACTACCATCAACAGTGCCGCCGTACACTGATTTTCGGTTAGCGGCCATCTCATCAGGTCGAGCTGGACTCATCGGGACTACGTCATGACAACGGCGATCACGAGGAGCGTACGTACCACGAATGTGTATTATTAACGCGCACCGGTCCCGGTACTACGCGGCAGATCCCTTCACGCCGCGCCACGCCGGGGAGGGGAGGGATATCATCCCGGACATCATCATGGACGTCTACATTGTGCGCTACCAGTTCAGCCCACGGGCACCATTTTTGCGGGGCCGACGGACGTTCCAATAAAATCGGTACGTCAGACAATTTTCGGTTACGCGTGATCTCATTAAGTTGCCCGTAGAGGCAGTCCGTTCCTCCTCCCTCTTCTACTTTCTCTTCTCTCTCCTTTATTTCTATATTCTCCTCCTTCTCCATCTCTTTTACCTCTTCTTTCTCTCAACTGCTCTTTCTCTCCCAGATCGGAGCCGCCCCAACACCCTCGATATCCCGCGCGCATCTCCCGGCCCGAAAAAATGCCGATCATTATTTCAAAATCGTTCCAAATATTGACGCAAAAAGTGCATCTCACATCTTGCGGTGGCTCGGCTGCGAAAGCACATCCTTCCTCGCCACGCCACGAGTTCCAGCTGATCGCGTCGTCGATTTCGTATTCGGCCTGAGACCGCCACGAGTAGTCGAGTACTCACCGCGTGTATTCGCGCGAGTATACATACGCGCATCAACCGGTAACAGTCATTATCGGGCGATAGCGGGTACGGTGTTTGTTGCAATAAGCATGGACCGGGAGTGAGTACTGGAGTAGGGATGTAGGTGAGCAATTTTCATGGAAAGGAGAGAGAAAATGATAGCAACGGAAGAGAGTCAGCAGGAGATGTGAGAATATATACGTCGAGAAGGAAGAGGAGCGAGAGGGCAGTGGGAAAGGAAGAAAAAAGCAACAAAAGAAGAGTACGGGATCGTCTTGCGAACGATACGCAGATAAAATGGCGGTGCACGAGATCGCGGCTCTGCGGTGAGGCCGCACCATGAAACGAACGGTGACGAGGGAAGAGGAATGAGGAAAGGGGGTGATGATGAAACGGAAGGGGAAACGAAGGCAGAGTACGAACGAACGGTGGAGAATGAGCAGAGACAAGAGAGAAAAGAACAAAAAAAAAGAGGGAAGGCACCGCTGAACTGAAAATCGCGTCGAGGCGGGAAAGGCGGACGAGAGAAAAGGAGTGGGTTATGGTGGTGGCAACGAGTCCCGGGAATGGGAGGTGGCTTAAAAATGAAGTAATATGGTAAAAATATGGCGGGCAATTTTCGAGGGAAGACGCAGGACGACGACGAGCCTGTTGGCCGGGCCGAGCCGAACGGAGTTTGACGAGTTGCGACGCGAGAGGGGGTGTTGGTTGTGCTGGTACACGTCTGCGCACGTAATATCGATATAGGCTTCTGAGAGTTCAGGTGAATATACCATACTCGATCCGGCAGCGTAAAGATGGTCGTCCGAGATAGCGTAAAGTTAATAACGGGCGGATGGATAGATGCGGATGCGCGGTTTTATGAGGGACGGAGCGAAACCACGGATTCTTTTTACCACGCCCGAGAACGTTTGCGCAATGCGAGACACGAAATCTCGCAGGTGCGTAGAATTACGATTCGTGAAGCGATTCGCGAAGCAATTCGCGGTTCGAGCGACGTAAACGCCTTGTTTATCGTCGCTAGGACGACGCGTTGCACGCCGCGGATTTAGAGTTATTACACAACCGGTGTAACCGCGGTTACAAAATGAAATTACGACTGTGAAGTAACTAAGTAAAAGCTATCCGCTCGGAGCGTTCACCTGTGTTAATTATCATTTTTCATTCTTATTTCTCGTTTATATGCACAAATATAAGTCGTAAAAGAAAAATATGTAACTCGTTTGTCCCGACTCGTTGGAGCTAAGAAGAACGCGGAAGAACGAGGACAACCGAAGAGTCCACCGTCCGCGGAAATCGCGGAACAAGTACGCGCGAGATTCTAATCGCGTGCAATTAAGGTTCGAGTCGTTTACGAATCTTGGCTATGAGTAACGATTCAAACTGGCGAGCTTGCCACGGCAGTTTGCCGGCACACACACGCGGTCGTTCGCTTCCTTTAATTATTCCCTAGACGCTCCGCGCCGATCGGAAGGTATAAATCGCTTGCTTGGGTTTTCGCAGTGCGCTGCGCGCTGCGCTGGCACGCACGCGATTAACTCATGCCGTCTCACGCGCTACCGAGAGCTCCCTTTCCAACGCCGACGGTGTCAGAGTCGCTTATCGAGCGCACTCGACTCGTCTTCTTTTTGCACGCTCGTAAATCTCGTAATAGTAGGTAGAAATACCGATGGCACTGATATCGCCCGCGCGAGGTGTCGGATACTTGTATCAATTTTGCACACGTATCAATCTTCCGCGATAGCTGCGCTGGGATTGTCAGTTCCGGATATTAATACAAGCGACTCTGACTCTGTCGCGAGCATGAAGCTCAATCACATTGATATTCTCGAAAATCCTTGAAATGGAATCTGATTCTAAAGAGTGACAAAAATTCATAATTGAAATAGAGTGTTCAAGGGTCAATGTTTATAAGTTAGATTCCGCTCTTTAGAGTTAGATTCCACTACAAAGATTTTAGAGAGATCGTGTATTGCATGTAATAACACTCAGAGTTGCCATAAATTCCTCAGCCTAAAATTCCATACATTGAATCACAAAACTGTAAATACAATAAAATATTCATTGAATTATGAAAAAATAATGAAAATTGATCCAATGAATTCTCATAATGATTTAGATTATAAAACTAGAATTCAATGCAAGAATGAATATAGAGTTATATAAATGAATTCAGTTATTGAATCAATGAATTAACTACATTAAGTCGGACATTAAATCGGACATTGATTAACGATCATTCATTGAACCAAAAATGAACAAAATTTTTTTCAGTGTAACTTTTCCCCGACAAAAATTCATGATTTTCACTGACTTTTTTAATAATATTTTGAAATTTTCATTCTGATTTAGAAACCGTTAAATATTTTATTGCAAGAGTAATTTAGCATAACAATTTAAATTACTATTAATATTGCCGACACTGCTTGCGTTTAATTATTAAGTTACGTATATCAAACTTTTTTAAAATCAAGAATTTTAATTTTCTCTCTCCCAAGAAAATTTTCTGACTTTTCCTGATTTCCCTGACATTTCTTTGATTTCCAGTTTTGTGACAACACTGTCAATTTAAAAAATCTAATTAACTGTTAAAAATAACATGTTAATTTTAACTTAAAGACGTATAGTGTCTTTAAGTTAAAATTAACATTTTATTTTAAACAATGTAACACGTTGCGGCGTGCTTTGCTCTGTCTGAAATGTACATGAGAGTGAACGACACATCTTTAATTTTGCCAAGTACTATTCGCAGCAACGAAAGCGTCGAAAGTGATCCGTCTAGTGACTCATCCGTCAATGATAGCAGCACGCGTGTGTACGCACTCCCGGCACGCCGGGAGTCTACGCGCTCGCTCGAGCGTTGCGAGCCGAGCGGCGAGCGCGTGATCACCGACGCGGCGAGTCACTCCAGTATTACGGCTATTGGATAAGAGCGCGTATCTACTTAGTGTCCGTGGCGTACACGGGATTACCTGTTGCCGCGGCTTAAACGCGAGCTACGAACCACCCGTCGAGGTTACCTAACAGGGTACCAGTCCGATACGCGTGTACGTACGTGCATACCGTAATAGCGAGCCGTATATATGCCGAGCGCGGCGAACGAATCGGCGCGAG
This sequence comes from Trachymyrmex cornetzi, assembly GCF_001594075.2. Lineage (NCBI taxonomy): Eukaryota > Metazoa > Arthropoda > Insecta > Hymenoptera > Formicidae > Trachymyrmex > Trachymyrmex cornetzi. The sequence goes on from NW_017299465.1 coordinate 326,077, forward strand.
TCATTTCATGCATCGCGAAACGAGCTGTCGGGTTCTCTCCTCGAACACAGGCCACAGGCCCGTGTTCCTCCGACGCGTAGTTACTTCAGAATGGAATGTTTTGCTCGAGCCAAGGGTGCTTCGACCGGGTGACTTCAATGTTGTGACGCGTACGAACGTTCTGCACGAAGATAGAAATCGTTTCACTGACCAGTTTTCTCTGACGTCAGTAGCGATAATCTTGAAAGAAATTAAACGACGTGCTGTTTAATGTTAACATCAGGAATTTAATATTAATATATATACATTAAGAAAAAGAAAATACCTTGAAAATACGTGCAGAAATACGCAAATAAAACATTACAGCTATGCCCGCAAATTAAATTAAAGTCATGTACATCCAGAGAAAAGGTTGTTTCGATTTAAAGAAATTTTCTTTGCTATACGGTTAAAGAAAACATTTCCTTGATTTGTGAAAAAATTTCTTTGATTTAAACATTATATTTTTTTAAATCAAATAAAATTTATTTTATTTAAAGAAATTATATTCAAATCCAAGAAATGACGTTCAAATCATGATTTCTTTAAATCAAATAAATTTTATTTAATTTTAAAAAATATAATGTTTAAATCAAAGAAATTTTTTCACAAATTAAAGGAATTTTTTCTTTAACCGTATAGCAAAGAAAATTTCTTTAAATCGAAGCAACCTTTTCTCTGGGTTTATAGTCGTGATAGAATAACGCGGAGTCAAGAATAGGAGATTGTTATATTAAAACTTATAAAATTATAACTTACACGCTAAAATTACGGACATTTTGCTTACAATTCCGCACATGAAAATGCGTGTAGATTAATAAAATTGGACAATCGACAAATAATTATTTCATATCTAATTGATCATTATAATGATACTAATTTGATGTAAGAAACTGACCAATTATAATTGATTATTCTTTTCACATTCGACTATAATTGATTAGTTTTTTAAACCTATTATAAATCAGAATTAATACAGAATAACCCAGGAGTTAAAATAATTAGAAGATTCCCTGAAACCTTGGACAATCATAATTATCCCAGATGCCTTTAGAAATGCCTCCCGGATGTCTCCTCAACATACGTGGATTTAAAACACTAAATAAATGATGAAACGATTAGAAAACGTTCAGTTAACAGATACGGTAGAGAATGCATTCCACGTTCCCTCATCGGCGACAATGATTTTATATCTACTGCAGGGTGCAACGGCCCTAACGACTTTAGCAGGACGAATGGCCGTGGTGCAAGTCGTCTCGCTGAATCGAGACGCGCATCTCACAGGGGATTCGCATGGGGACAGTAAGTTGTCTGTGCGAACGTGTGCGCGCACACACGATGTCATCCGCGGTCGCGCCGTCAAGTCAAGCGAGAGCGCGACGATGACTGAGCGCATAGCTCCACATCCTCCGTACTTACATCATCGCGCCTTCTCGTCGTCAACCTGAACTTACCTCACGTCGCGACACGAGGCCACAACGGACGAGGACGCGACCGTCATTCGTTGGTTCGTTCGTCCATGTCACACGTGCCACGCGTGCCTTCGACTCAAGGTACTCGAGGTGATCGTCTTTACACCCGTGACGTTTCGGCATATAGCGTCTCACGTTTTCGAGCCTCGGCAACAATGAGCTCGTTCATCGATCCGGTTTGATTCCTCGACGATGATCCCGCGGTACGCGAGGAGAAGAACCGGAAAGAAGAAAAAAAAACGCGTAGCACGTTGCGCTTATGGTCATCCAGCAAAACAGACTTGTTAACTCGTTAAGGATTTTGCCGGCACTCTGTACACGCAGCTCGCAAAAAGTCAAGTTCGTATAATAACCGACGTTTAAAAGACGTTAATAGGTTTGAATATTTAAGTAACTTAATTACCTTCCCCCGAGTTTGAAAATAAAATCAATAATTTTATTCATACACGGAAAGGATAATATTGTCAAAGTATCTAAAATTCTAGCTAGACATCCACAGATCTGAAAATAATTTTGTTGGACCATCAAAATAATTATATAGGATATTCAAAGTAGTTGCTAGAATATCAAAACTTTTTATAACATTCGAACTTAGCATGCTTGAAATTTCTACATAAATATTTTGTTCGTCCAATACAATTATTTTCAGATCTAGCTAAATTTTTAGATTATCTCAACAGAATCGTTCTTTCGATGTAGAGAGAGATTCTATTCGTGTAAGAAAAATTTTAATCGGAAATAAGAACACATTATTAAAATTAAGAATACGGTCAAGGAGTGTTAAAAGATATTTGAAAATAAACGTGAGATATCACGTGTGATGCATTTCTGTACAAAGATATGATATCATAATTTTTCTAATAAGAAAAAATATCGTGCAATCGATTGTAATACCTCGAGTACGTGTCAAGCCAAAGAACCTGATTTTCAGCAGTCCATTTATAGACAGAATGAATCGCGTCCCGACAGTCCACAATTATCGTAGTAACAAATAGCTGTTGATTGTACGGCAACGCCACGGTTTAGTACCTCTAATCGTCGGGTCAACCTTTCGAGAGCGAACGCGGCTGCGCCGCGCAATTTATAACGTCACAATCATCGCGGATGAAACCTCGAGTTACACCACGGCTCACGTTCAAGCAAATGAAATTAATTGATTTAGCCTCCAGTGTGGATCTTCGACCGAAGAGAGTAACGAATGTTCTTCTTAAATATTCCGACGATCGTTTGTATAGAGCTTCAACAAAATAACGATCTTCCGAGTGACGATGAGGACCCCGACGACGATCGTCGTGAAAACGATGCCGTTCGCACCGAAATTGGTTTTTATCATTGTAATTGCGGCTGTATCCGAAATAGTCGCGTTCTCGAATTATCGAGTGACTTGTAAGATTTTAATACTCTCGTCGATAAGTCGCCGGTCGCACCGGTTCGCGTTTACGTGCCATCAAAGACCGCTTGAACGAGGATGTATCTTTCTCGATCGCATCATGCGACGCGTTAACATCAAGGTTACTGCATAGGATCCCGGGACCCAATCCTCATTTACATATCTCATTGATGAGCGAGAAGACCATTAAAGGATCCATAAGAAGGCAACCGCGATCGCAACGACGCGCGTTAGCATCACCGAGTTCGGCCATGTTGGCAGCCACGGTAGACGTAATAACAGCTTAAAAACAGCGCGATGACCTCGGCCATCGACACTGAAAGTTCTGTAGCTCCTTCCCCTCTCTTTTTTTCTCCTCTCTATTCCTCGTGTATTTCTCCGACGGACCTCTTCCCATTCCCCGATACCTCTGCTTGAAACGGGCTCAATGTTGTGTCTGATTACGGTCCTATAACCGCGACGACCCCTTCGCGCGTTCTCTTTTCTGCTCCTTCCGCGAATTCTACAGACGTGCTCCGAACGGCCGTGGCCGCATCCAGGGCCATGCCAACCTTCCGTCTTCAATGTGCATGGAAAAATGTACGCTGCCGAGGCGAGAGAATAAAGTCACGTGGTGGCCAGTGAGGCGAGATCAAAAGGAACGTACATCGATGGAAAGGGCGGCCGTACCCTGGCATGACTGTAGAATGAACTTCTGAAGCTCTCTTCTCTCCGAGATTCGTGGGATGAGGAAGGGGAACAGAGGAGGGGAAGATAAAGGGGGAGGAACGAGCGCAGAGATTCAATTACGATCGATCGGCTCGCTCCACTCTGGACAAATACCGGTCCGTGTGAGATAAGGGGGCTCATCTCATTTGCTTCCTGGACCCCGAAGGCTATTAAGGACCCCGCGGATCCGCTTATGCCGCTCATTGATGCGCCATTGTGGCGAAACGAAGCTGGGACAGAACGCTTTACGTGTCGCGAAATACTGACAGTCGTGAATACCGGTATGTCATATCACTCGTACGACTATTTTTTACGAGATGCAACTGTTGTGCAACAATACTGCGCAATCGATATATCGCAATGTTGTCTCACGTGCGTTATATATTCAAGGTCCGATTGCAAGAATGACCGTATAAGGTACGATTAAATAAAGTAAGTCGAGCTTAACGATTCGTCATCCCTTTCTATATTACAGTTTTATTTCTGAGCAAAAAGAGAATATCACACTTGCACGTGGATTATTTGCGTCTCCGCAATTCAAACGCTCATCTTCGATCATCATAGGATTCAATGTTGCAACGTCATCCACGATGGCGCGACTTGGATGTGAAAATGTAGCGATGTCACAGCGACAGAATAAAATTTAGATTGGTCTGTCACGGCCTTTAGTAATCCAGGTGAATAGATTCAATGAAGACGACGGGATAAGATCAGTACGGGAAGTAATGAATGGAATAACGACGAGCGTGTTCATAAAGGAGGAAACGAAAATCATTGACAATGAAATCTCGATCGCGTACCAGATCAATCACACGCATCGATATCAAGGACACCCAGAAACGAATCTATTAGACGGCCGATAACCACCAAAACCGCGTTCCAAAGAACGCGAAGGGCACTATCGCCAAACCCCATCAACATTCCTTATCGATGCGATAATAATTTATTACCTGTCCCACGTTCTGATACTCCATCAGACCATGAGAACGTTCCAAAAGAATACACGTGTCGTCTCGATATTACACTTCCGCGCAAAGATAGACGAAACAAAAATAGGATGGTTCAGCAAAGCTCTAGCCAGGGGTGAGCAAAATACTAAAAAAATTGTATTTAAATACAAAATACAAAATACTCTCAAAAAAATATTCAAATACAAAATACAAAATATTCTCAATAAAATAAAAATGTATTTAAATACGTATTTTTACAACGCTAGAGGTTGTTGTTCACCAAATGTAAACCTTGTTTAACGTTAAAAAATAACAAGGATAGAGTGATACCTGGGTGGCACTCGGGTGGGAATCTGAACATAGTCCTAGATTGAGTCAACAATGGTGCGATTTTAACTTTAATAAAAAAAATTTTTACATAATTTAAATGTATTTAGTATTTACAAATTTAAAATACAAAAAAAGTATTTAAATGCAAAATACAAAATACTCTCAAAAAAAGTTTTCAAATATGAAATACAAAATACAAAAATGTATTTAAATGCGTATTTTAAATACATGTCTTTGAAATACTGCCCACCCCTGGCTATAGTTTGTTGCGTGAATTCAATATTTATAACAGAAGATTTGATGGTTCAACAAAGAAATCATGTCTGTCAGTAATTATCACAGTAACCGAATTTAGTTAATTCTTTGTTGAAAATTGCTAATGTAACGAATTTTCTTCGTTACAGTAGCAAAAGTACGCCCTATCTTATATATATAGCCAACACATTTTATTACAAATTTTTACCTCTACATTGATTGTTATAGAAAATCATCTTTGCTGTACATCAACAAATTTGCTGTGCTATTACAAATATAATTACTTATAACCGTAACTAATTTTATTCAGCTGTATAACTTTGCTACTTTGACATACACTGAGAAAAAAAAGTTGTTAACTTAACCAAATGCGTTTAATTCTTAGTACTTTTTTCTCTGCAGTATATTTGCTAGAGGATTAGTGAAGTTTTCTAAACACTTTTTTTGTAGAAATGAGTCCTGTTGGCCGGAAAGAACAGAAGTTGACGTCGTTACAATGTAATCGCTCTGGCTTCTCCTTACCGCATCCGACATAAGATCGCCGACCAAGATTCGCGAGGGGGCGGAAAAGAAAAACCGGACACTAACGTCAACGCACTCAACAATGTTGTGCCAAAGTGGACGCTTTATGACTGCGTTCTACTATCTACCATCTGCAACGATTGTTAAAACTGGACCGCGCGGTCCGTGGTATTGATTACACACGATAAGGATGCGAATTTATTAATACACGATAAGCAGTTTCCTGAATTTAAACTGGGAACCATCGCGCATCAAGATCGTCGGACGTGGAATGTCATGAGCGAGAAATCTGGCACGTAACGCAGGAATACAAAAAATACGTTTCATCCCGATAATCATCGACGTACCTCTGGAACGGTATACCGGGGGTCGTCACCGGGATGGAAGGAAGAGGCGGGGGAGGAAACGACGGTGGAGAGGTAGAAGTGGAGAACGCGAGTTAAGCTGTGCGCGCCTCATCTTCGTAAATCGACTCTTCGACGTCCCTCCGTCCCAGCCCCATTTCAATATCCCTGGCTTCGTAAAAGCAATCGCTGATTCACGGTGTAACGATCCAGGTGTATGAGGTTTGCACCTTGCCGGGCCTCACGCATCGCGCAACGGATGAACGAAAGTATTCTTTCATACCGGACACGGGGATATGCAATCACGGAGATTAAACGCTACCGAAAGCACGAAAAAGAACGCTCGCGCGATCAACGCAGTATAGTTGCCTTCTCTCCTCCTCTTCCAATTTTTTCCGTTATCGATGGGAGATTTCCGCGCACGGGACATGCCGCAAATTGTACAAAATATGCGTTCACAAAGATTACGTAGCAATTTGAGATAATTGCGCTATCGTGGGTACGCCGGGAGGTGTTTGTCTGTATCGTATAAGATGTAAATGTGTAAAAAAAATTGAGTGGATGATTATTATGTAATTCTCTATCCCAGTCGCGATAAACATATAGCAATCTCCAAGCATTAGATGTAACGAATGGCACATCCGGCTACATCTGGCGTTGAAGTCACCAAATCTATCAATTTGCGAGTTGATGGTTCATAACGCAATCGCAAGTGAAACGTTTGCACGTCGCTAAGCACTTAAATAAAATTATCATAAATTTCTCATTCTAAAGTTTCGTAACTTTCCTGATTTCCAGACAAAATTTCATAATTTTCCCTCATTCTCAATATTTTAATATTTTTTCTATTTTTATCCTGATTTAGAAGCTGTTAAGTATTCTGTTGAAAGATTAATTTAACATAGTAATTTAAATTACTAGGTGTGATATATGCATATTAAACCGAGAATTTTTATTTTCCGAAAAATTCCCTGACTTTTCTTTGATTTCGCTGACCGTTTTCAATATCCCTGACAATTCCCTGATTTCCAGTTTTATGGCAACCCTGTTAATAATTATATTCTCATGGTAGGTTCCGTGACATTTATCAGGCGCTAATTAATTGCTCGTAAAAATCTGAGAACAATTTCTCCGACTTACACGTCGTAACACTTGGTATAACGCAGATTGTGCATCGATCCCTCGTCTCGGACCACACGGCCGATCGTTTATTGATCTCTGAACCTGTTGTATCGCGCGTTAAAATGAGAAGTCGGCGGCGAGACGAATCGCCTCTTTCTGGAGCAGGATACGGCGAGGATCATGGTTCGTTGGATTCGGTAGTATCGTTGACGAGATCCATCAGTGGCTAATGAATCGGTCGTAAAAGTCGGGCTCTCTTCGATCTATATATTCCGCCTCGCGTTACTGCGCCAAGATTCGTTTTAGGGCCCGAATAATGTATGCCGTACACGTGGGCCCTTCTATCGTCCCGCTGTGCCGCGTTTCTTATTGGTCCGTAATAGCTTCTCCACCATGTCGGCCATGAGCGAACGAGATACGGGACGAAGGTACCCAATCGGCGCATTCGCGCATGTATTTCCTTTAACGGAGGAAACGAGAGAGAGGGAGAAAGAGAGAGAAATGGGGAACTCGCGTGTTACATTATTATTCTAACATGACGTGCGACTAATTGCAAGTTCGAGAGACCCCAATCATATCTGTCGATCATCGGTCGCGGGACATTCATCGGTATATCCCGCGCAAAACGTCGTGGCATCAAAGAGATTTTCCTCCCTTCTCTCTTTTCTTGATTTTTCCCTCCTGCACGCTCTTCTTTCGTCTGGTTCTTCGGCTGCCACTC
>NW_017299465.1:333955-351206 GCF_001594075.2 Trachymyrmex cornetzi
CTCTCTCTCTCTTTCTCTCTTTCCCGGTTCCTCTTTCGTTCTTTACATCCTCCTCTTTCTCCTCCTCGTCTCGGCCATCTCTGGCCGCCCTTTACCATCGCCTCTACCAGGTACGTCGCTGATCGTTGCTGGCTGTGGAACGAGTAAGAACGAAAGCGACCAAAAAATCGCCGGCTGATTGTTTTACGTCCGACCGCAGAGGCAATTCGTGCGCGAGAAGAGGACAGTGACGTTGCTTCAGTAGGAAGGATCACTGTCGTCGCGCTCTGTAGGTTCAAGGATTCAGATAATCTCTGGCCTTGGAATCACCTTCTCGCTGAAGTCTAATTACGTCGGTCGGTCATAACTGGCGAAAATAGTCACGCAGTCAGTTGTTTGTTCATTAATGGCGGCGGATCATTAACGTGCGATTAGAAGGCGGCTTCTGCTTGCAACTTGCGTACACATCGTTAAGCGTCATTGAATTCGCCTGTCCGAATCGACGAATCCAAGGAGGCGATGATCGCCATGTCTTTCATAAAGCAACTAAGAGAAAATATGTACAATATTTTTATTGATGCTGCAAGAGTATACACTCTTTGACGGCGAGGATGATTTTACGATCAAATACTATAGTCCAGCCCTCTAAATTTAATTAAGTGAAATAAAGTAAGTAATAAACGCTGCAACTTGCCGGCTCTCGAGACGATGTCTGGAATTCTCATAAATACGTAGATGAATATTGAACCTGAAGGAACGGATGGATTCTTAGGAGTGCGTACGCGCAACGCGCAAGGATCTCAAGGACGACGGTGCAATTTCCATTTTCCTGCAGCAGCTCCAGTGAGCGAAACCGCGCCGGATAGTTTCTTCCTTAGCCCTCTTCCACGTCCCCATTCTTCCATCGCTCTTTCCCTCGACCATCTCCCGTTCTCCCTTCGCGAGTCGTTTAGCCGACCGCAAAATTAGCCGCGAGCCGCACGAATGGTCCTTGAGCGCGATAAAATAACATCCTTTTTCGAAGTTGCGCACTGAGACGAAGGAGGTTAGCCGCTATTCCTCGCGGCTGAATCTTATTTGCGCGAAGACGCGATGACGATTACCGGCTAGGTGTGCGTCTCACCGACCAAAGGACCTATCCGTCGGCGGTTTCGACTTTTTCCTCGCCTCGGTGGTTCCCAGATCTTGCCCCTCGGGGCTCTCTCTCTCCCTCCCTCCCTCCCCCCTCTCTCTCTATCTTTTTCTCAGAAGGTACACGACTGTTGCAATCTCATCCTCCAGCGCCCGCGGCATTTACGCGGTACGGCCGATGATAAAAGCAGCGAGTGAGCGCCTTTTCACCGGCCCCATAGCTTATAATTAACGGTCGGAATTATTCTAACAAATTGGCCCTGCCCGCTATAAATCGTCAATCGTAAAACGCACCGGAGATCATAATAACACGACAAAATATCTAAAAGATAAACATTCGTATACGCACACGATCATTCTTTCGTGAAATTTTTCAACCAAATCGTACGACGAATCACGAAGAATGTTTCTGAAACTGTTCCACGATAACGAAGTGTACATACAAGCAAAATCTGCGCGATCCTCGATTATGTATACAACAAACGGGAACGAGGAGCAACAAACGATTCCATGCTGTTCAATGGGGTCATGTTCTCGCGGAATCCTTCGGACTTTCGAGGCGCTAACGAAGAACACCCCTTTGCACTCTCACCCTTAACTACTCGAGTGTAAGGTACAACAAGAGACATCGTTGCTCGTGCTGCTCGTGTTGGCGGACCTTCGTAAATGTAAATTGATTAGAGCAACGTTCATTAATTAGTCGCGAGGTGGTACGGTCATGCCGTGCTTGAATCTTATTCGTGTCCCTTTCCTCGATCCCGGGAGTGTTTCTATCTGTATAAAAATAATCGCGGATCGTTTTACATCGACACAAAGTTCGAAGCCGAATGGAATTTAACACAATCGATGATGATGTACAACGAAAAATGTTAACGATTTAAATAAAGTGAATTTAAAATAAACTAAATCGTAAAATTTTCGCACAAAATAATTTCAATTTTGCTTTGTTTTTAAAGAATCGATATTCCATAAATATTTCAGCTGCTGATTGCTCGCGCGACTCAGTTTTAATCGTGCACCTCTCTCGTAAATTAATATCGCCATTGATCGAAAATTCTTACGCGTTGCGCCAAGATACTTTCCTTCTTTTACTCCCTCTTTTTCTCTCTCGTTCCTTAATTCTTTCTCCCCATGTCTCAGACTCAATTATAAACACCCCGAATGCCTCGTCGATAGCGAGCCAAGAGCGATTATTCATTCGCACGAGATATGAATTCGCAAGAGGCACCTCGCTCACGGAATATTCGTACGCGCAGAAAATTCACGCAACGCACGTACATTAACCCGCTCTGAACGTTTCCTGGCTGAGGTAATCGATTCACTCCTTTTATCAGGACCCACCTAATTAAGTCACCCGCGGAGTATCTGATTTATGCAATCAAGCGATAAACAACAAATTGAAGGTATTTGATCGGTCGATCGATTCACTACAATGATACTCAATTACTATTCATCCATTTCTCTATCTTTATTCAATTTTCATTCAATCATATTCGACGATGTTTTACTTCCGCTCGGTACTCTTTCGCATAGCCGCGAGAAGGGAGGATGAACAAGCGAATGTTACCTAGAATCTTGGCGCGATGTCGGCGCATGATGAAAAATATCCGAGACCTCGGAGTGATGCTCCGGAAAGAGGCCCACTGAGAAGGCCTCGAATATCGATTCAATAAATGCTGGCGTGTAACAATATCCGTGCAATAGTAAACACCAGGGAGTCTTTCTACAGAGGATATCAAAAGGGAATAAAGTCTTGTGATACGTACAGTGAGAGAAAAATGTTTTGTATTTGTAACTATAATTATATATTACTATAATTATGATTATTACTCCTATAATAATAATAACAGTAACTATGTATATAGTTAGCATCCTAAAATGACTATATATAATTATAGTTATTATAACCATAAAATAATTGAAATTACCATAAAAATGATTCAAGTGACTGTAATTTTTATGGTAATTTAATATATAACTATAATTATAGTCATTTTAGGTTGCCAACTATATACATTTGTTGCTAGAACTATGTACATATATTTACTGTTATTATTATTATAGCAGTGATAATCATAATTATAGTAATACGTAATTATAGTACAAATACCAAACATTTTTCTTTCAATGTAGGGCCTCGTGGATATCGTGAGTATCGAACGCTGTTACGTGATATTAATTGGTGACCTAAATCTACAACCATGAACACGAAAATCTTTGTTCTCGTGCTCTTTGTATACCAAGAGACTCGATGATCATCCAGAACGAGAAAATGGAACAGACGCCTTTAAATTACATTCATCAGCGAAATAAATCGCTTAACAAACTTTCTCTCAAATTTCTCGCCCTTTCCCTCATTCGATGAAATACCACGAGTGCGAGAAACGAAAAACAGTCCTGAGCGAGCACCGGACATAAATTAAATGACCGAGACGTATACATATGCGAGTCCCCTCGAGCATCCATGGTGCGTCTCTCTTCCTTACACATTACGATTAGCCATGGCACATCCACCTTCGACCCGTGAATAGTGTAAGTGGCTGGGGCAACATCGGGATATACCCACCATGAGGCAATTTGGAAATCGGGAAATTATGGTAGCATGACCAACAAAAGCAGAAGAGCTCCGTATTATCCGAGAGCTGTTGAGTAACCATACCTTAAACAATTTTAGTTCAACCTCGCGGGAAGAAAGAGATCATTGGAAAGTTAGGCAAGTCGAGAGGATCTAAATGGAATGCGTTACACTCAAATCGGACCGATGGTCGTGTTAGATCGCCATTATAGGACGCTCGTCGGTAATTACTTGATTTAACGCTGTAGAGGCGCGTAAATAAGGATTGCGTATCACGCGCTACGAGGGGTTTTGAATAATCTTCTAAAGCTAAGAAATATTGAAGGTCTGAAGAAAGTTGTTCCTCTCGCTTATCTTGCTTTGGATAATACATATACATATAACATTTTTAATAATTCATATGATGTCATATATACATCTCAGCATAAAGCGCGGATTGTTATTCTTATTTCATATGCTAAGAAAAAAATACTTAAAAATTTATTTGTGAAAAATATATTCATTTTACGGAAATAAATCTTTATTTAAATACGGCGAAATAAAGTTTTATTCTCAGCAAATAAGCATCTATTTCATGTTTTTTACAATTAATGAGATATATATTTAACAGAAATGTATACTTCATCACCACAATGAAATTTTTTCTTAACTAATAAATATCAAAGATAACATCGTGAGTGACATTTGCTTCGCATTTTTCTCTTAATGTATACTCTCTCTCTAATGTAAATTAATATAATTTTTTTCACACCATATCAATTGTACAATGAAATATTAAGATCTTATTAAAGCGTTCAATAATATTTCTTTTAGCTATACGAATGCAAAATGATTTATGGGAATTGTTGACATTTATCGTAGCTTATTGCACTTCCTCTTCCAAAGAACCAAACAGAAGAAAAGAATTTAATGCTTGGACACGTTGATTAATCTTTGTAATATTGCGCGGGGCAAACTTGGGTGGCCCAGAAAAGGACGTAGCACTGTCTGAAGTTATAAACAGTCGGCCACGGTCCTTTAACCCTTCCAAGTATCAATGAAGTTAATAAAACAACACAGTCCATTTAAAAAATACGTTTAAATTATAACCTATACTTATCAATCTTACGCGAGAGTTCCTAAACATGAGTCGCATCTAAAATAACTTAATGATAGAGGATTTAATGCATGGCGATTGAAACTAAAAGCAAACACTATAAAAACAGAAAGAAGATATGACGATGCGACATCATTTGTGAGAGAAGTCAAAGCATATTTTCATGTCTCATTTGTGGCGATAATTAAATCTTAGTTGACTTTTAACCATGCATGACGTAAGATAGAATGTATCGAATTATGTGCCGCGTAGCTTGGCAGAAAATGCACAGCGGCAATTATTATTGGCTCAGCGCGGTAATTATTGCTGGTTATTTATGTGCGGGCGCGAAAGGGATCTCCTGGCACACACACACACACAGCAAGAACAAGATCGATTAAATTCAAGGAAGATAATACGGAGCTCTTCCGCTGCGGCATCGTGCCGGTATCGACGCGGTCAAGTCGTAATTCAAAGTCTCACGATTACGCTGGCACAGACAGAGAATCCTAGCGGATTACTGTGGCAAGAACAGGACGACGATATACAAGCGTTACGAAGGTAATTAATATGCCGTTAATACAACAGGACAACGTCGCATTTAATTTTCTTCCGCGTTCATCTAGCGCCTAGAAACAGAAATGACGAAGATACACACGCGAATCATGCTGCAGATATAATGTAGCGTATTAACGGAAACCTGAAATAATCATGCGATACGAGCGGAAAGTTTTATTTATATTCCACGGGATGCATCCATTTACGTAAAGTGACATAAAGATTTTATTGTAATTGACTTTTTACGGGTCGCCTTTATAATTTGTGAATTTTAATCGTTCCTCTTATGGAGATCATTCTTATAGATTAGATCGGCTAGTTTATGATGACTCTATATATTTAACACTGGACATTCTGATGCCAGGAAAATCGCCGTAATAACGGACTTTACGACGACGATAACGGGCACGTAGAACGATAGCGTCTATACCAAACCATACCAAGCATCACGATTTCGCGAGAGAGCTTGCCGTACCTCGGCAATCTCTTTTCATTCCCGAGAGGCCCTCGAGATCCCGTACGCACACACGAAATTCATCCCGAAGGGCAGAGAGGAACGGTCAAGCAAGCGGCGCGGCGTACGATGACCGAGCTCGGTAATTAACTCCCGAACGATCGCGTTAAAGCGTGAAAGTATAAAGGACTATCTCCCTCTCTCTTCCTCTCACTGTCTCTCTCTTTCCTTTTCTTTTGCAGAGACCGAGATGCTCTCCCCTCTTCTTGAGCTCCATCGAACGCTCGTAATCTCGAAACGAGGGCTTTTTCATTCGGCCCAAAATAACGAGCGTGATTCAATCTCGGGTTGTCTCTTGACGTGCATTAGCCCGGGTCAGAGATTCGCAAGGAGAGGGGCAAGTTTTTCGATCCCGTTCAATCTCGTTCAGTGGGAGGTCAGTTCGGGCGGATTCACCGCTAATGCTGGAAATAACTGTTTCCTGAATCGTAAATAGGAAATGTATGATCGCCGTGCTCTATGCGCGAATTGAATGCGGTTTGATCGTGTAATTCCAGCCAATAAACCATTTAGTTATCGTACATCGTGGATTGTGCGTGTCCTCATAAGATACTATTAGTGAGATAAGTAATGAAATAGTAAAATTGTGTAACATCAAGGCAAATAGGAGTCCACGAATAAGATTACGTAAACGTTATAAACTAAAAATGTGTATAAACTCATAAATTACTTATTAATAGAATAAGAAAATATTTAATAAATTCACATTACATATTTCGGCTACAAATTCGAGCCCTCCTCAGAGTAAAATTGCAATAAAAATATACAATAAAAATATACACCGTGTAAGATGATAAGCAATAAACCTTCCGAATTTATTGCCTTATTAATGATCACCTGCGATATCTCCTCTCCTCCTTTTAGCATCGCGAGAAGCCGAATGATGAGTTAGAGAGATTTCGCGTTACGTTGATATATTCACGGCTTTTAGATAATGCCCGATGCAATTGTCATTTTTCTTAACTGATTAATGGGCAGCAAATGATCCGGCCAAAGATCACGGACCCGGAGACCCGAATCCCGTCTTATCGCGCGACTTAAAATCGATGACTGAATGTAAATTGTGATATCGTAGATCGCGACCGCCTAACATGACATGGCAGAAGACTTGTTTTTAACTTTGATCGTGAGCCTACATTGTAGTCGCCAATACATTATCTTATTGCCACTCGTCTTTTAACTTTCCTTTCTCAACCCACTGTTCAACTCTTATCTTACGTATGTATAATACATAATTTCATAACTTGTATGAATCAAATCTGAACTCTCCGCCGACAACTGGGATATTTAAAGGCACCATTGGTATTTTCATTGTCAATTTAAAACATAAAAAAATCTGTAAAAATTAAATAAAATACAATTCGAATTCTATAACAGTAAACAACTCGTTAAAGCTTCGATAAGTGTATCAAAATTTTTCAGATTTTTATATAATCCATACAACAAAAAATGTTCTGATTTCAAAATCCCTGTTGTTGACGGAAGAGTTAAAATTCATAATAAATTGCCAGAGCAGCGCAACAATATTTTAATTTAAAAAATAAATAAATAAAAAGCAATAAGGTTCATTCAGAAACCTATGTTCATTTTTTTTCGCTTATTATTGCAAACGTACAGTCTCGTTGATCTACAGGTCATCTCGATCACTCCACTTGACCTTAGACATCTTCGTCGAGAAGATCGATACGCAGGTCGCTGCGCGCGCGCGGGGAAGTCGCCGCGTGCTCAAAAGTACGTCGTGCGAGATGAAAACCATGACGAATCGTAATGAAAGGAGGCCTGCTGCCCTGCGGCCAGCAGCAGAAGTGTTGCGTTACGAAGTGCAGCCGGTTACCAATTGGTTCTCCCGCACAAGGCGGAGAGCCGTTGTGCTACGCTGGTCGACAACGTACCACCATGCGCTTCCACACTTTCTAGACCCGTCTCTCAGTCATGTGGTGTGTTTATATTACTGTCGTATATACGATACGTACATGCACCGCGTGATTACATTTCACTTCTCGATAACACAACAGGTCGACGTATGGGAACCATTAAAACAAATTGTGACCCCTGGAAATGCAGACTGAACTATCGTTATCGTTTTTCTCCCTCATTGCCACCGCAAATAAAATGAAATGGTGATCTTTATTAGCGTTCACGTGTGAAATTTCGCATATTAACATTTAAAAAAGGAAATAATTTAATTTTTTTATCGATCGAAAACTTAAACTGCAAGCAAGGGATAATTTCTATCAGCAACATCTAAAGATTCTTTTCGCAACTTCATTTTTCCTATCGCGCTTATTGAATTTTTTTTCATTTATGAATCAGACCTTTATCAATCTTCTTTCCCAAGTACAATTTAACGATTGTATAAGCACAATAGGCTTGTACACCGATAAGCAGTACGTACAGCGCGTATTTGCACGAATCAGAACCGTAAAACTGTGGTACGTGAGGCTGGCGCGCGCAATAATGATATGCGTAAGGTGAGCGCGCTCAATAAGCGGAAATCGATTTGACTGCTCTGTCGTACGTCGACATTACCCCGTTCGAGAGTGTTGGTAATGCGTGTGGCAGCATGTTGTACGAACGAGCGAACCAATTATCGTCAAATGAACTGTTTATAAAAAAAATAAAAAGAAGGCGACGCCAGAGGCTACCGCGTACGTTCAAGAACAATTCAAATTGTAACAAAGAACAATATTAATCAAGGTATCCAACTTATATGTGTATAATCGTACAAGTCTTTCGTTACCTTCTGACACTTGAGGCTAAGTGGAGGGATAAGACAGCGGGTTAACCAACGCTATATGATTCATATGAAACACAGAGCTACACAGAGCTACACAGACTTCTTAGAATATGTACTAGATTGCTAACTTGGTTCAAATACATGCAAACTCCGAAAAGTATGTATAAAATTCATTCAAGAGGGATACCAATGTATACGTTACATACATCAATATGTTAAATTAAACGCAGCTCATGTTATGGCCACATTACGTGTTTTCTTTACGTCACGAATATATATAAGGTGTCCCAAAATAATCGCCAAATATTTCATGAGCAGGTAGAGCGGATTAAACTGAGCCGAAAAGTCCTTTATCATTTTGTATTTCGCAATAGTTAACAAGATATTAATTACTAAAAATTGCCGAAAATTTGTCTTCAATCATTTTTCACTCAAATACTATCAACTTTACAGAAAAACTGCAAGAGACAAAAATTGTTTAGTTTTTTCTCATAGAACTCAGAATTTTTTCAGAATTTTTTATCAATTTTTTAATACTGCATTTTTTTATTTTTATCAACATAAAAATACGATATTAAAAAATTCTGAAAAAAATTAGCTAGATACAACTATAAAAATAATTTTATTAAATTAAAAATAATTACGTTAAAAAGTCCTCTCTACCATTTTGCAATTTTGACAATAGTTAACAAGATATTAATTACTAAAAATTGTCGAAAATTGGTTTTAAATACTTAAATTTTTTAATACTTGAGCAAAGTCATTCTTTCCATGCTTTCGGAGATAACTTTTATAGTAAGGGTGTTAGCGGTTTAGTACAGAAACCTGTGAACTACACCCCGAGCGAGAAAGTTTCGAAGGAAGTTCAAGGAGTTTTCAGATCCTCCGTGAGAAATGTCGCGAGCAGATACCGTACTCCCGGGTTTACCTCGGATATACACCGCCCTTTAACGTCAAGCAGAAGTTGCCGCTCAGCCATAATTGCGGTGCCGTAACCGATAATTGCCGGCAGAAATACTTCATTAATACGTAGGTATAGAAAGGATAATCGGCCGCGATAGTACGGCCGGACTTATAAATTTGCACACTGTACTCGCGGCACCTGTTATTAAATCCTGTCGGTAAGCGGCTGACACGCTCGCTGTTGGGCCGACAGGAAATCAGGCGGTACCCTGGCCCCCGCGGCCCCCGGAGTGCACGCATGAATAAGTCAGGCGTATAACCGGTAATAACACGCGTAATTGGTGGTTTTTGTTTGTCGTCGAATTTCGACGCCACCCGCCGCCGTGACGCCGCTCTCTTTGTACATACAATGTGCAACGCGCGCAGATGTAACTTGGAGAACATATTTGTTCTCCAAGCTGATCCAAGGTCGTTCCATCATCTTAGTATTACCTCCATGCGTGTCTATCATAAATTTCTCAACTTTCGCAGACAGATTGAGTGAACGTTTCGGCACCGTCTAGTGACTAATTGATAGGTGTGGTCGATATTCAAAATAAATATTCATAAAATTCTTGTTTCTAATGCAGGAATGCGACCGCGATAAGAACGCGACAACGCAAACTCGTTCGTATAGAACAGATTCGTGTTCATTCGGCAAGTTACCTGATGATATTCCTACGACGAGAATCCTGATACGGTTGAATGCATTAAAATATTATTGAAATGGAACAACGGTACTGATCGCGCAAACTAGAAGATCTTACGCGGCTATTAAGTTAGTAACTGGACTCTCGAATGCCTCGTCACGTTGCAAGTCGGTGTCTATCGTTGCGACCTACCAGCGCGACCATATCGATAGGCGAAAACAAGTACGAAGTGCGGAAGGAAACGATCCTGGAACGATGTAAGAGAAAGAGAGGAAAATACGGGTACACCGAGGAGGAAGCAGAGAAACGGTAAGACTCTTGAGATGCGAGAAGGATGCTGAGAAAGGAGGTGGAATTCACGGCGCAAGGTTTATGGTGGAGACGAACAAAGCGGGTGGCGGTAACACGGCCCGCACGCAGAAGTTCTCGTGTTCGTATGTCCACGGGTAAGCGCGAGTGACACTAATTAATGAAATAATGGCATCGGGATGTGCCCGGACCGAGCTCGCGTAGAGGAAGGTGTCGAACGCGTCGCGGCTGGGCGTAGGCGGTTATTTACGCTCATTTGTTCAGTGCGCTTTCGCTCGTTCTTTTACGTTTGTGTGCGTATGTATGTGTGTGTTGCACTGTCCGATGCTCTTTTTCTTTCATTGGAAGAAGCCTTGTTTACAACATTTTGAACTGAACTTTCAGAGCTTGCTAATGAGCAGGAGATGCTCGTGATTTTCTTGCTCTTTCAACAGGTAATGTATATAATCTTATCAAATTATATCTGCGTTACTGTTATATATGTAGAAAAGTATATACATGTAAACTTATTTGAACATTGTAAACATTAAAATTTATCTATTACAAGCTACTCTCTAAAGCTTTTAGAATAAATCTCACTTTGAATAGTGAAATCTCACTCTTAAAGATTGAACATTGAGCCACTCTTTTTCAAGATTAGCTTAATTTTCACTTTCTGAGTAACATTCCACTCCAAAGAATTTAGAAACGAATGTTAAAGTGTACACTGAAAAAAAATAGTCAATTTTAATAAATATTTAGTTGAATACTGCCAACTAAATATTTATTAGATATAAAGATATATTTATTTGATTCAAGACAAGAAATGTTAATTTGATTTAACAATTATTTTTTTACTAAACAAATATTTATTTACTGTAAGTAAATGTTTAGTTGGCAGTATTGAATTAAACATTTATTAAAATTGACTATATTTTTTTCTCAGTGTCCAAATTCAGCTATGAATTGAGAAATGTATTAGCTCTTCCACGCTCTCTCAATAAAATCGTCTATGTGAATGACAATATTTTCATTCTTCGTCACTTTATCACACATCCATGGTAAGTTCATCCGTGCAATGTATCACCGCGCCTGCAACAGTGCACCGTCGTTGAATCGCCGAACTTCGTAAATCCGAGCCGGCCGGTGCTGTCCGCAACACGACGGAACGACGAATTTATCTGAGCTCTGCGGGACTGTGGCACAAGGTAGATACATCCACCTTTTTCCTTTCGTTTCTCCCTCTCTCGCACGTGGTACTCTGTAATCGGATACTTTTCGGCTCGCGTTCAAACCGATCGCGGTAATTAATGGTGCAGAATGTGTCTTTTGTATCTCTCTGATTTCTTTTTTTTTTGTTGGAGTAAGACAGAAAAGAAAGAAACGTGAAATATTTGAACAAGACGTACGGAAAGAACGGTTTTGCTGAAGAATCTAAACATTTAGTTACATGCAGATGTGAAAATAATTTCGTTTGGCGCGTCAAAATAAGTAGGACACTTAAATTAATTGCTAGAATGTTCAAACTTTTAGTAGCGTCGTAATCAACGCTTAACGTTCTACATAATTATTTTAGTCCAACAAAATTATTTTCAAATCTGTACCCCAAGCTAGATAATCTTTATCTTTAATCTCTAAATTCTTCGGAATAGCATCTCACAGTAAAGAACGAAAATTCCAAGACTGGCTCCATTTTCGATCTTTAAGAATGAGATTTCATTCTTCAGAATTGAAATTCATTCTAAAAGTTTTAAGGAGTAGCAAAACTGTTTCTTATATCAAGGAGAAAAAGCGAAGTCGAGATGAGATGACGTTTTGGTTGCCCATTTTAAGAAACGCTAACGTACAGAATTGGTCGAATTTTAATAGATTGAACTGATACAACGAGGACGGGAATTCTCTCCAGGATGAAACTGATCGCGAGCGCAATTGCCGCACGATCGCGGGCATTTCGTCGACGCGCCATATAAGTGAGACGTCATAAATCGGTCGACGAAATAGATTGCGGCCTTTCGCACGCGGTGGCTCGCTCGGCCGCCAACACGCATATATCCGATTCCATATAAATATCTCTCGGGGCGGTGCTAATTTAGTTGGCAATCTCCGCGTAATTTATCTCGCCTTCTCGCTCTCGCCGCGCCTTCGATCGGCGCGGCCGCGATGGCGGGCGTCATCGGGGGTTGACGCGGAAAATCGCCCGTACTATCACGAGTACGTGCAACAGTCACGTCACTCACTGTTATAACGATCTCCGTTGTTCGCTTGTTTGACGCGTCCGCTATTAAAGTGCTCGTGCGGTTCTGATTCCTTCCCTCGCCTCGCCTTGGCGGAACGCGCGTTAGACGCGTTATTCCACGACTAACGGTATAGCGTTACCGTAACATTAATTTCAGCGGAGATATCAAATTGACGATTTCTGTCCGGCATGCTGGGCGAAACGCTCGCGGTACACGATCTCGCTTTAATGAGATAGGCGGGTAATCGGGCGATATAAAGGATAAGGCGGTAATAAGTTCTGTCAGTTAATTCCTCTGAATTTACAAATATACGTTATTGAGTCGATTCGCGCCTTCCGTGTAACGAATCGTCTGATGGTGTCTGGACACCATGTAGCTGCGAACTACAGCTATTAATGGATGTTTCGATTAATTAGTGTCCTCATTTAACGTCACGTCAAATTAACTGACAAAATTTATCGTCTACGACCGCTACAATTTATCAGTATTTTGATGTTTCTTTCTTCTTTTTATTCGTCGTATCCTGCTTTTCTTGTTCAAACACTTATTGTAATCTTCTTATAATCCTTAGTATATAAAAAAATGCTTCTTCTTTCGGTAATCTCTTACGCGGAAAATAAAAGGTTGACAGCCTTTCCACATTCCGCGAGTTTTTGAACAGTTGGAAGGCGGCTTAAGTCTCCGACTCTTGAAGCTAGGAAAGGTTTTCCCACACAAGCAATCGCACGTATCTCATCGTGCCGAGCTCAAAGCCTCAACGAATACGACGAATTTAGCGGGAATCGCGGTAACTTCTCTGGTCCCGGCAAAGAGCGAGATTTCCGCGGTGGTGGCGAGCGAAAGATATATCCACGGTGGCCTCATGAGTTCCATCGAACTGTCCGGCGGTCTTTTTCCGAGGCTCTCCACCAGTTGTCCCTTTCAGCCGATGATTCTGCGCAAACATACGGACGCAGATAGTCGCATTCGCCTCGTTCAACTGAACGGAGGGAAGAGGACGTGAAGCGACCAGCGGCACGTTTGACTGGAGTCGCGCCGCATCATAAACTGTCCGTCGTGGTTCCCTAACTCTCCCCCCCTCTCTCTCTCTCTCTCTTTCTCTGCAGTTGTCTTTCCAGTATCCTCCTTTATGTATACAAGTAGGCATGTTTCGTAGAGATGCATATAGAGATCTTCAAGTAAGAGATTGGATCCGATACCGTTTGGTCCATCATATTTTTCAGGATCTGCTTAAGATAGAATGAGATATCCACGCATCGCATTCTGTCTTATGCATCTTTCTCATAAAAAATATGGCGGACTTATCAAAGTTGTCTAAACGATATTCCAACGACATATATATCTATAGATCAAGTATTCTGTCCGTAGTTTGAAGCGGAAAATTGACATTTTATGTGGCGTTTTAGGACCCATGCTATTTCACTCTATCGCACTGCTCTTATCAAAATAGAAAGAAACACCGTGGGTCCTAAAATGTCACATAAACTATCAATTTCCGGCTTCAACCCCCATACTGAATAAAAAGATTGGCTGCTGCAGCAAATTAGATGGTAAAATATGGCATAGCATTTGTAATTGGCTGCAGCAGCCATTTTTTTGTTGCATATAGGATTTCGAGAGGCTGACACAACCAAAAATTAGCTGCTGCAACCAATTAAAAATGTTTTACCATCTAATTGCTGCAGCAGCCAATCCTTTTTTTCAGTGCACCACTGAAAAGCATGAGAATGCTTGGTTTAGGTATATATGTCGTTGCGCCATCCAATCTCTTACTTAAGGATCTCTATTACATATGTATGTGTAGATCTAGCCGCTTACTCGCAAGTCTAGCAGCAGCGATTTCTTCGTTCGCCCTTCTCATCCAGTAAGTAGCTCCCGAGGCAGGAAAATCGTCGTACTTATCGCAATGAGGACATTTCCGGATGCGCAATGCACCCGCACGTCGACGATGAGCGGACGAAGAGTGCGAGAGGATGGTCGCCGATCTCCTCTCGTGTCAGCCCGCGGACGAGCGGGATTCTTTGGAATACGACTTTATCTTGAGCACGTGTCACGCACATGATAACGAGTATACGCCGGCATTGCACAGGTCCAAGAATCTTCTCTAAGTTACGGACGTGAGATACTACTATGCTTGTAAGAAAAATGATCGCGGTTTCTTTTATATGAAATATAAAAATGTATATACGTGTTAGGAAATATCGATTTATGTAAATGGAATCTTGAATATGCTAATAATAATGGTAAATGATGATATGTTCCGCATAACAAATCGTGAACACCATATAAAAAACTTAAAAAAAAAATACTTGTCCATTATTGCTCAATACCATATTATCCAATGTACATCAATTTGAGTATATACTTCATTACGCGTTTATCTAAAATTAATTTTAGTTGAGGAAGAGATGCCTCTCGCAATAGGTCAACGACATTCGCTAAGAAATTGTGCTCAACATGAAGATATATAAAATTAACAGCATAGAAAAAAATACTCTTAACTTCCTCGTTGAACCTGTTGGACTACTTTCATGATAAGCACGCAAAGTTATACTTTTCCTGAAGTGAAAAATGTACGCTAGAATTAAATGATAATAATCGCGGTAATTTTTGTTTGCCGTTATCAATAGTACTTTAACGAATTCGACAATTGCCATTCTATGTCATCCTAAACAATATTGGTAAACACTTTAATATCTTAAAGTTAATCTTTTCTTACTCTTCTATGCTTTTATGCCATTCTCGCACAGACCGTTAATATCTGCGTCATTAGGACTAATATCCAATTATCTTAAATACCTTATGTCTGTCTGCGATTTCTGTATTTGCACCAAGAAGAAAATGAAGATATATTGATGAGGGTACATCTCAGCTTATTATGAACAGTCAGCGAAAGTAAATTGGAAATGCAGAATGCGGAAATTGGACATGTAATTTGCTTGGTACGTTACTTATCTACTTTAACGTAAGGTATAATAGAAACATAAGAAAATATGTCGTCGATATAAACGCGAACACAAAGACGCCATTTTTATCATTGGCCAATTAGTGTAAGACCGAAATAACATGACGAAATAAAATGAAAATCGGACCAAGAAATTAAGAAATGGCGTGCACGCATCGGACAACGGATACAAGACTACCAATCTTCGTTGTACGCGTCCATTCATTAGCGTTCCTGTTTCCGACAATTTCGTGCTAACGACGCCTTTTTGCGAATCCCGCTGAAATTGTCGTGTGACACGACCGTGACTTTCCTGCACGTCTAATGCTCACCTTCAATCGTGTTCCGTCCGGTTGTCACGTAATTCCACGTAGGACATTAGGCTTGGTCGTTCTCGCGAACGCGGGCGGACGCCCTCATTAAAACGCTCCGGAGCTCACGGAGATTACAATGCTATAGCGAGACTCGAAGCGAAACCTGAATCACGGTGGACGCGGTTAAAGTGTAGACCTTTCCTTCTCCTCGATTGCTGGAATTCGATCACGATCTTACCGCGAATTATTTTTCCGTCCCGTTTCATTTCTCCCTTTGTCCATGATTCTCCAACGGCCTTTCTCTTTGCCTAATCCCGACGCTCCATTCGCGAAGCCACTCGCGGAACCAGTGCTGCAAGGGCATTGGCACTAATTAACGTTGACAGTAATTAGCATAAATACCAGCGCTCCCATACCAAGAGCATACCCGAAGCACGGAGCACGATGGGATCGGTTGGAATCGCGACTCCACCTTATCTCGCGATTCCACGCTAATCGCTCGCTCGGTTTTACTTCCCTTCCCTCGCACAGCGTCTCTATCTGTAAACACTAAGTAATAGAGCCCAGACACAAGCTTTTGCATAACGCATAACGCATAGTGCATAAGCGAATCAACTAATCAGAAGCTTTCCTTTCCTCTCATTCTATGGAAAAGAAGAAATTTCGATTGGTTGATTCCATTATGCACTATGTATTATGCGTTATGCAAAAGCTTGTGTCTGGACCCAATTTTCAGGCCTATGACGGTCAAAGCTAGATCTTTTTTTGCCTAAATAATTCCCAGTGAATTATCTATATCCTATATATGTACATCCATATATATCATATTTTTGTAGTTATTCAAACTGCGCGCCAAAATTTTTCCGGACTTTATCTAACGCAATTAAATTACTGCAATGGTAACAGAAAATCAATGCTGTCCGCAAATCGTAGTTTCCAGGCACAAAATTCGACATGTTCAACGCTATTACAAATTATACTGTTGTATGAAACTTGTATTGTTGTGAGTTGAAAATCTTTGTCAGATGTCAGAACAAGGAAATGGCGTCAATGACGCGGTCTGACGGCAACTACATTGACAGCTATGGCCATCTATATATATTGGTAAATTCCGGTTTCATATTTACATACCTGGTACATAATATATAAAATAACGGTATTTTACGGTATGAGAATCGGTGGTCATTTCTAATCTTCGATTGCACATATTATAGTTAAAATATAAAGTTATTTATAATTTTAAGCCTCATTTATATACAATAGTTGCAAGGGCTGTGTCGCATGTTGTATATGAGATTGGCTGCGTT
>NW_017299465.1:351376-383706 GCF_001594075.2 Trachymyrmex cornetzi
GTTTTACCTCTAAACATTACATTTGCCATTCAAATAGAATGAAGTTTCCGGTAAACATTATTTGGGTTTACTATCTGATAGTAAAAATCATGACGTGATAGTAAAATTTATAATTACTAGAAATTTCATTTACTAATAAATATGAATTTTACTATCAAACAGTATACCTAAATATTTGCTGGAAACTTCATTCCATTCGAATGGTAAATGTAATGTTTAAAGGTAAAACTACAAATCACTCTGTATTTTAACTACGCAATCAAGGGTTAAAAATAACCACCAATTCTCGTAAAAAGGCGGTCTTATTTTTATCAGTTTAAGCCATTAGACCACCGAGGCTATCTGTAAACTTACCCCACCGCATGTATCCCCCGTGTACAGTTCTCCTGTCCAGTATTGGAAACTTACCTGTAAAACAGAGGAAACGACGCGATTAATGGAAAATTGTTCAAGTAACGGAAGGTAAAAGAAGATTAAAATACAAGCGATTATTTTGCGAGCCATTTTAATGAAGACGGCTTAATGATCGCGCATTGCTCGCATCGTCGTTGACGATTTCTTCGCAGGACGCGGAAATATTACGCTCCGATCGTACCGATATTTTCCGCGGCGTAATCTCGGCGATGATGGTCGACACAGCGCCGTTAGCCATCGTCGTATAACGTAAAACAACCAGAAAATAAAAAGAAACAAGAGGAAACGTCGTCCCACAGTTGAGACGCAAAGAAGATAATCCAGGTAATAAATACGATTCAATACGACACTAAAACTCTTAAACGCAGCTGTTCAGCGACTATCGTTTCTATCGAGTAATCACACATGCATGAGCATTTCCTATGCTTTCCTTTTATCGTGGTTGAAAAATATTAGTATCACAGTAAATCTCATTATTAATAGCCACACAAAAAATCTCAACATATTACTCATAAAATATAGTTTCCGTTATATGCATGCAAAATATTTCACGGTAAAAAACATTTTATACTTGTGATGGAAATGGTCTATTCAAGTGGTTGTTAAAATTTTGTAACTGAATTTTTTAACATATTCAAGTGTCAACTTAACATACTGTGGTTACTTAAATAGTTTACGTGAAATTGATATTCAACATTCCTCAGTAATACAATTTATGAATAAGTGAATAAATAACATAAGAGCCAGATCAGGCCGTGATCTCTGTACGGTGTACAACCGCAAAATCAATTTCCGCGAGAGTGGCATGAGGAACGGGCGGAGTCCGATCGTCGGGAAAGGGAGAAGGGACCAGTAGGACCCATGGGTGCAGAAAGTCCCGTTTCGCTGCCACGGGATTCGAATACGCGGCGAATTAAACCAACGGGCAATCAAACTTTTCAATATCCCTGTTCATGTCGCATATACGCCATAAAACGCTCGCTGCGACCTGCTCTCCTCCCGGTGTTCCTTTTTTCCGTCGTCTGTCTCTTTCTCTCACCTCGCCGTCCCTGTCGCCTTGTCACCGAACGCCTCGGTCTGTCAGATGTTTAATATGCGCTCGTGTAGGTATACGTTTATACATGCGTATATGCACGCGAATACAGGCCTTTGTACTCACATATTTGCGTGAGTCGCCGGTGTGGCTTGGAGGGTTGGAGGACCGCAGGGAAAGGGTCGCGCGCATGCCCTCCTCTGAATTTAATTCAATTTAACATCATCGACGTCCAATGTCGCGCGATTTGACCCCTCGATAATCACAGCCGGCGACTTCGCCGTGTTACCGGACGGAGATGTTTTCGTTGGAGAGAATTGATGGGAACGGAATAATGCTAGAGGCTAATAGTTACCGCCGTACCGACGACACAATACGATTATAAGCAATATGAGAGCAAAAAACAAGTCCAACTCTTTAATCTTGACGACGTACTTTTTTCAATTAATTTCCCTTTTTTTTTTTAAACGAACTGTATAAAATTCGCACTACGAGTTAGCCTGCAGTGGCAGCAACCGGGAGCAGCAACAACGAAGTTGGAACGCTGGATATCTCAGTGTACGAAGCCGTTCACGGAGCAACTCTAACACGGCTCATTAGCCTACAGCGTCGCTAATGAAAGCTCGTTACCCGGGTGCATGCGCGCCGAGGAAGAGGACGGGGTCAGTTCTCAGTGCGATGAGGGGAGAGGAAAGAGAAGAGGGCGAGGAATGAAGGCGACACGATGGAACGCCGCCGATGGGAAAGCTCTCGATGTATTTTGTGACTGGTGACTTAGTATTCGCAGACCGCCCCCGCGAGTACCATCACCGGTTAACTGTTGATGGCATACATGTATGTATATATACTGTGGTTGCGCGCCGTTCAATGGTGAAAGATGAAGAGAGAGAGAGAGAGAGAGAGAGAGAGAGAGAGAGAATCTTATCTGGAACCGCGGATCTAAGTTGATTGGGTGTGAGGTACAAGGCACTCTCTCGCGCCCTACGTCGAAGAGCCGAACAAGACCGAGAACGTCGTAACCTTCGACCAGACCCCCCTTCTCTTCTTCCTTTTCTTCCCCCGCCTTCTTCTTTTCTTCTTATTCGTCTCCCTACCTCCTTCTCGCGGTCGGCGTGCCGGTTCCGCTCGACCGTGCCGGGTTCAATGTCGGGGATTCGCTTATTGTTTCGTGCACGAGATCCCGTATCTGGTAAATACGAGCGTTTGCCGGACATGCCAAATGAACTCACGGAATGATTTACAACGGCGTTATGATGCGATTCACGCCGTAACTTGCTTGCACATAACTAGGACTCTTCCGACATGCGTAACACGATTGTTCTACTTGAAACTAATTGAGAAATCAAGTAATAATTACTATTTCTTATATCAACAAACTCACGCAAATTTGTCTAAATATAGATTAACATAAAAGAATCGAAATAAGAAGAAAAGATTTGACACGGTCTTTTCTTTAAATCAATTTAATTTTAATTAAGCCCAAACTCAGGACGTACCATCAGACATCAAATTTCCAACACGTTTATTTACTTACAACTGTGAGAAAAGTGGACGACAATGTTCAGAAGCTGGGAAAGACACTGTCGGCGGTGTAACAGGGCGGAGCGGCCTTGTAAAAGATTCGTGACCCTCCTAACGCGGATTCCCTTGGGATAAAAGCCGCCGATCCGGAGGAGAGGGTGGCTGCGAATGGCTCTTTGCACCTTCGCCGCTTTATAACCGCTAAGTGTACCCAAATCCCATTCCGCGCCATAAAATCCATAAAGGCCGTGTGGTTCGCTCGGCGGGAGGCGGAGAATCCATATAAGTTCTACATCGACGATTACGACATCGATCTGTGTGGGTGTATGTGTGTTTGTGTGTTGAATCGTTGATTATTTACGATATTTGTTATGCTTGTCGCGCTACTACCGTGAATTCAGAAAATAGATAACTTGTGAGCTGCGATTTACGTTTGACCATCCGGTCGATGACGAGAATTTGGCACGGTATTTCGCTGCGTCCAATCGATAATAATTTTTTCATTAACAATCTATATAAGAAATACCAATAGAGGGAATCCTACAAACATAGAGAAATATAAAACGTAGAATATACGGAGGTCGAAGACAAACGCAGGGATGAAAGAAAGAAGTGCCGTTAAATGGAGATGGACGGCGAATAGGAGAGATAGAGAGGAAAGGAGAAAGAGCAGAGTATGCGGACGAAGAAAACTACGTGGGTTCGCGCTGCACCGCGATATAGCCGAGCCACGGCGTCCAACATTATTAGCCCGGCGGATCGCGCGGCTTCCACGGCGTATCCCGGCTCCTACCGTATTATTACGCGTAAAATGGCTCATTATTATCATTATTATTTTATATTTCCTCCAGAGCCCCGAAACCACCGAAAAGCAAAAAGCCCGCGAAATTAATATAAATAAAAGCTCTGGACACAGGACGTACCGGCGAGAGATATCCGAAGATGGAAAGAGCTGGAACGGGCTGGAGGAAGGAGGCAGCCGGTAGGGAGCGAAGGATGGAGGGAGAGAAGGAAGACACATATATCGGAAAAGAGGGACCAAGGGAAGAGAGAAGGAGGGTGGAAGGTAGAACGGAGGCCGAAGTTGTTGGCTGCATCGTCGCCGGGTTAAGGATATATAGCTGGCCAGGATGAGGGGGAGAGTCAGGACCGCGCGATGGCATGGCGGCGAGGAAGCGGGACACGGGGCGGTCGATATTAACAATAATTATTGGTTCGAGCCTCTCTCCGTCCGTGATCTTTCGAATCTCAAGATCACAAGTGAGATCAATTATGTCCGTCTGATTAGCCCGGGCCCCCGATCGGTATACAGACGCGGGTATTATGCGAACGGGGGCCTCTTCGATCGCACACGTGTGTGCGTCCTCACCCTGCCGGCCACTCTTGTCCACTTTCCTCCGCTATTCCCTTCGCCATCGGTGTTCCGCGGTCAAGTCAAACTTCTGGCCGCCCCCTTTACCACCCCTTACCTCTTGCCCACCCTTGTCCTACCGAATTATAAGCAGCGCGCCCGCGCACGCCCGTATCAGCATTATTATGTGGAGCACAGCGCCGTTTACGAGGGCTGCCCCTCAATTCCTCAAGTCGTTCTCCATTTTCGGTGTCGATCGTGGGTAAACTTTCATAAAAATAAGAAGGCCGAACGTATTATCCATATCTCCACGGACACCGACCCGATCAAAAATTGCTCGATAGCGCTGGATCCATCCTCTCTTTCTTGCCATCTCTTCGATCTTTGCGTCGCAGTATCTTTCATTCAAAGGAAAGATTTTCGCGTATAATGGTATACGAGCATACATCGATAAATATTTTTACTTTGCCACGCAAAACGCCTACCTACTACTCATTACAACCGATACCGCTGATGGATCAAACCAAGAGAACGGTGGAAAGGTAGAGCTCGTTCACGCAATGCGAACCAAATGAATACCACAAGGAATACCAATCTTAAATGTCTGGAAGTTCTTTCGCCATGAAGCAGGCGGTGCATAATGTATACCCTTTTGGTGTTATAACGACTTGATTACTATGCGGTAGTAGCGAGAACTCGCGCTGCTGATATTCACTTTTCCTGTCCCGAGACAGGTCTACGTAATTCTCGTAATTTTGCATATAAATGTTGATGACGTCTCGTCAGGTTCATGTAAATCAACTTCGTCTTCCGGTCAAGTAAAGCGAAAATAGCACAGTTATTTCTAATGTTATGAAAGGTAAAATAGCAGTTATTTTTGTAATGTTATAAAAGATAAAATAGTACAAAATGATATGTATTAGCAAATAACTGTACAACAGATAGTGCGCCAATGAAATAGGAGAATTATAAACTTTTATCATTAATTTACTGCATGCAAAGCAATAATAGAAGATGTACATGTCACCTGTCACACTATCCAGATTTTACTTCAAGTAATGCAAACTCGGAGGGTCGTAAATCAATACTCGCTCATGTCATAACGAACAATAGGACATGGAGTCCGATTCAATGATCACGCCGACGACGACGACGATGACAATAGGTCACTGACCTACGTGGAACTTTCCGCGAACGGATCAATGAGGACGACCTGGCTAGAGCATATAGTCTCAAGTTGCTCTAGGTTGTAGGTGCGTTCGTAGACGAGAACACCAAGACAGTCAATCCGCGAAAAGGAGAGAGAGAGAGAGAGAGAGAGAGGGAGAGAGAGAGAGAGAGAAGAGATGCATCCACCTTACCCCCATAAATTTCGTGCGGCGATACTTTACGACGCGCAGCACCGCCCCGTGTCATTATCGCGCGTAGGGGAAGCGTGGAGGCCTCTTCGGGGATACTTCGAGAGTCTGCGATTTACCGCGTAGTGTATACGCTATTTTTCCGAGCGGCTCCGCGAGCAAAGATTCCAGGGATATCCAATCCCCGATTCTATCCCGAGGCCTCGACGAGGCCGGTTCCACCAGTTCTAAAAGTTGATTGCAATGGATGAAATAGCTAATTCGTAAGCTCACTTTAGTCGATTAGTATAAGCAAAATATCGGTCGGTGAAGATCGCAGAATACATGAGTGAGATTTCGTCGCTAATTAACGTACTGGGTATCCACCTGGTATAGATGAAAGATAAAGACAATCACACGGCTGACGCGCGAGATTGAAATGCGCGTTCATCGCGTCGTAGAGTCTAGTCAGGGTCTGGGAAAAAATGTATATTGTATCTTTAATTTGAGATTAGCGCGAGATTAAACTCACGCTAAAAGTATACATGCCGTTGCAGTCAGATGCATTTTTCCCGCTCTAGCGTATAGACATAAACGTTAACGAACCGGCTTGAAAAAAACATGGTTAGTAAATGAAATTTAATTAAGAGTATAAGTGCGGCAAGAATATAAAGACACAGGCACTTCTCACGGTGACTGCCAAACGTATATAATGTAACCGGCAAAGTCGTTGCAATCTCTAAATTCATCAGTTCGGATGCACTTCATTTTCACGATATATTTATATCAGTTTCTATCAATGTAGTTTAAGTTTAATCTCAGTTTATCTAACTCTTCATTTTTTTCTAGTTCCAAGAATTAACAAAAGATAAAGAGTAAGTTAAACTGAGATTAAAATTAATCTAAAGTTATTGATATAACTATTGGCCACTCAGTTATGCTAATTCTCGTTATTCATATGCGATCTTTTGCTTCCCTTCAACGGTAGCATCGTGTGTTTCCTCGTACGAGAAGCACTGTGAAAACTATCAAAACATAAGATCGATCGCTGTCAGGATGACAGACGTTATCGCGGACCACGACATTCTCGCCATCGCGACAAGTTCCCATGGCATAGTATTTCGTTCACAGACGCCATGCATCTTTTTATGAACAACTCGTCGCTGAGTCGATTTGTCTCATCTTGCCAACAAGAGGGGACACTGAACGGAGAAGTGTGATGTCGTCTAGAGACCGCGAACAAGTGACTCTATCTCTGCGCTAGTAGGACATATCGGATTACGTGTTTTGCATCACACTCGGAGAGTTCTACGACCGGCAGAGCAACAAACAGAGAGGCAAGAACATGAGAAGGGATAAATGTTCGGATAGACAGAGCGAAAGAGAAAAAGATTTGCTAGTTGGCTTACGGAAGACGGAATAATTATAGACTGCAAGATCGAGGACTTCAAGATATCGAATTTCTGCAATGTCTCTCTTGACGCCTGTGATTTTTCTTGTTGTCGAATGCAGTCGTTGTCCATACAAGGAAACGAGAGATGCAACTGGAGAAAGATAGATGCTAAAGGCGTCGGCCCTGATGAGGAATCCAAACGAACCTCCTCCGAGGTGAGAACGATTAATACCTGCGGCCTTCGCGCCGCACTGTTTCTCTTCTTCTCCCCCTCCCATCCGCCTTCTTTCGTCCTGTTTCATGTCTCTCTCCCTTATAGGGCGAGATTATCCATAAAACCTGGAGGGTTATCCCTTACGAGCTTCTCTCCGAGTCCGAGAGGATCGGGATTCGTTGTTCAAGTCATTTTGACATATTTATCTGGTTCCTCCTTGCTCTGCCTCTATGAGAATTTCCCTCTTTACCGCGTCGTTTCTCAACCATCGTGGATCAGCCGCAGCATTGCACGATGGTGTATATAACATACCGTGTATGCGCGAGGCATATACGGGTGAATTTGAGGGGGGAAGGGCAAGAAGGAAGCGAGAGATAAGAAGAGAGAGGCACTGCCTTGCGTATATATAACGTAATAGCAATTTAATCAATAAAATAAGAGGATCGCTTTGGCCTGAACGCGGCCCTCTGAGACTCTGCAATAATTACAACAGAGAATTATGAGCGGCTATACTTGATTGGATCTATACGCGCCTCTCCCGTTCTCCTTTCCTTCTCTCGCCGTCTCATCTCAGGTTTCCTGTCGATAGCTCGGTCCTCCTTCATCCGTGCTCCCTTTCTTCGCGTGCACGGGAATATCTTTTCTCCCCAACTGCTGCACGGCAATGAAGGAAGACACTTCTTCCTCCAACGTTTCCGCTCGCTTCACTCCTACGAATCCGACCACAGCAGGAAGGGAGGATCGCATTTTCGGACGCCTCTCATGATATTCCGCAGCTTTGATGAACCATGTGACGGCCGATATTTAATGAGTTTCTTACTATCTAAATTCTTTAAAGTAGAATCTTACTCTAAAAAGTAAAAATTGAGCCAATCTTGAAAAACAGTAATTAAATTTTCAATCTTTAATGCCCATTTCCACCAATGTAGATTAACTTTAATCTCGGTTCAATTTACTCTTCGTCTTTTTCTGATCTTTAGAACTAGGAAAAGATGAAGAGTAAATTGAACCGAGATTAAAGTTAATCTACATTGGTGGAAACGGGAATAAGAGTAAGAGAGAGATTTCACTCTTCAGAGTGGCAATTCACTCTAAAAGTTTTAGAGAGCAGGTTCAACTGTACAATTGCGAATTTATCTCAACGGGAGCGACACGAGTCTCGTTCGGGCAGGCAACCAGGTGTTGCAGCGATAACTCCGGTGAACATAGCGACTACTGACTCGATCACTAGTAACTCCCATCTCTTGTCGACAATCATGAGAGATATTTTTTTCGACTTACCGCTCGTTTCCCATCGGACATGTACACAACGTTACGATCATTCACCTTCGAACGGTAGTCTCAGAATAGCACAGGGGACGCAGCATACTATGCGACCGCCCCCGGCAAATTAATGATTCTTCTCCGCGAACGTGGAAGAAGCGGGAAGATCCGCGTTGCGCGGACCCTCCTCCACGACGTGCAGCATGAGCGGTTTAATCAATATTCAAGTCGCGATTTTGATTATAATTAAACAATAATGACGGAATAATGATTTATTACGAGTAATTACTAGTTGCTGGTTAGATCGGGTTGGTTAGGGCTCGCACTCTCATCCACGATCCAACCGCGCGCCTCTCTGCTATCTCTCCTCGTCTGTCTCTCGCAATACCTTCGATGATTCCCATCTTAGAGATGCGACGACCGATGTGCAATGATGACCGAAGCAAGAATTCGAATCCAGTCATAGATGAAACCGCTAACTTTTATCTTACACGTAAAACGATTGCGGATCCAATAAATGTTTTGCAAATTTTCGTCGCACTCGTTCAACGGTTTCAAAATCGTACGAGTCGTTGTTCCAATAATTATTTCAGAGTCTGTGGTTTTCTGCTCGTCATTGGTAAATTAAGTATCACGTTATATCCCTCGTTCTATCACGCAAGGAAAACAATTACTAACTACTACTTGTGCATCCTACTAAAGGCGCATTTTTTCGCGCCAAGTTCGCTTCCCCTGGCATCCACGCCGATATAAATCACACGCCCTATTCCTTTATTTTCTACGCCTCGGGTATTAATTACACCTATCGCATTGCTAGTTATCGGACGCGCGTATCTGCGTACCAGGTGCAACTGGAGCGATCTGTATAATAAGCCCTCGAATCAGATGTTAAAGTATATGTATACGAGTAGCCAGCTTGCAGCTATCTCTTCATCTTGCAATTCGTGGTGAGGATTTTAACAATTACTATTGCATGGTCATCGTACAGATGTAGTATAATCCAGTATAACATTAAAAAATTACAATGTTTCTAAACAGTGCTTCTAATCGTATTTCACTTGTCAATAATATATAATAAAATCTATTTATTACGCAGAGAAAACAACTTTATGATTGGTATATCATAAAGTTAGTTCTGATGTAGCATGTATAAGCACGTCAATTGTACGCACACACATACGCACAAGAATTATATATCTACGCTTTGGTAAATCGATCTGATACGCAGCATTAGAAAAAAGAGCGATATAAAACGTGATCTAATGAGAGATTTTCCCGCGGTTCTCTGCAACAACATTCTGTTCAGCCGAGCATTATTAATTATTATATCGTTCTTTAATTAACGAGAGAGCATCGTTCTGATATATCAGAACAATCCTTTTCCTGCGATATTTTCTATGGATTGATAAGGATGCTAAAGTATAGGTTCGTCAAGAGGATAAACACGAAGATTCCAATGATAATGATGATATTTGCTAGCATCATCAATGAGAGAATAGGAAAGACCAGTCCCGTTATTCCCGATCGAAAAAGAAAAATGACGAAAACGAAAAGAGATTAATATAATGCTTCAATCGACGTAACGCTCGAACGAACGCACGTAGCGGATGAAGGAAGCGCGAAGATTGCGGCACGACAAATCAGGACACAATGGATTCGATATCGATACGCGAGGACGGACTCGGTTCATTTCTTTCTCACGACGACGTTACTTACTTGCTTGCTAGATCACTTCTCGCGACTGCCGGACTTCGGGTGCCGTATAGAGTCTTCGTTTCCGAGGAATCGTTATAGCATCGCAAAGTCAAGGATTATCCCTTCGTAACAGCTCCGACACGTTGTCGAGCGCGTCTCGATGGGGATAATGCTAGCCACGCGGCAACCGCTAGTTACGGCGACCATAACATAGTGGCGACTAACAAACTATTATGTATGATAGCGACGGCGGCGTGAGCTTCATTAGCAGCGACCAATGTAAATCGCCTGACGTCCTGGTAGCGTTAACCGTCGCTTATGAAGCACCGTCTTTGTGCTACGTGGAACTAACTAATTGACTCGTGGTATGCTACCACGAGTTATGTCACTATTTTGCGCCGCACACCGATCCCGCGAGAGAGTGTATCGTATACGCGAGAAGTGTGCAGGGTGGCGAGACGGGGAAAATAGATGAGAGATCGAATGACGGCGGGGAGAAAACGCGGTAATAAACGGCCGGCATTTCATTAGCAACAACTAATACCGTGCACGCTAGTTCAGCGTAGCGTAACTATCGTCGGTTGTACTACAACGTACGATAGCGCGCGAAGCGGTCGACTATTAAGAAACCTTCATGAGGTTCAATACTAAGCTTCATTAGTGCCCGTCGGGACAACTCTAAGCATTGCCGTACAGTCACGAGCGATGTCGTCCGATGTACTAACGCGAATACGTTAAATTGATCTCAATTTTATGTAATTCGCCAACACGTGTGAAGCTTGAGACACAATTGTAAAGCATAGGTAACAGGAACAGAAAATAATAGATTTTAATTACACATTAGAAATCGTATATTCTGTACTGAAAAAAAGGATTGGCTGCTGCAGCAAATTAGATGGTAAAATATGGCATAGCATTTTTAATTATCTGTAGCAGCCAATTTTGGGTTGCAACAGCCAATTTTTGGTTGCGTTAGCCTATCCGCAATGTCAGTATAGAATTTCGATAGGTTAACACAGCCAAAAATTTGCTGCTGTAATTAATTAAAAATGCTATGCCGTATTTTACCATCTAATTAGCTGCAACAGCCAATCCTTTTTTTCAGTACGATATACACCATTTCTTATATGTTCACATCTATTATTCCTTGTTGTTTGTACTTTTCAGTTGTTTCTCAGGCTTGATTACACACGAATCCTCCACCGGTAACTCACGATGTAAATTATGATATGCGAATTTGAAACGACGAGAATAAATCTATCCGTATAATTAAACAAGAGAAATCCTACATGCGATTAAAGTAAATATTAGTGCTTAAATAATTTTGTGTGAATGTATATACGTATCTGATTCAGCAAACCGCACGCCGAAACCTTTTCAATCTTGAAACGCAATCATGAGCAGACCCAAAGTAGTAATATTACTTATTAAATTGCTAATAAGGATTAATAATCTAGAGGTTAATAAAAAATAAATCTGCAAATAATTTATTGCGAAAAATATTGGCTCAGTCGGAATGCGAACCTGGATCTCCAGTATTCTATGTTTTAGATTGATGATAATAATACGAATTTTAACTCTTCCGTCAACAATAGAAGTTTTTGAGAAACAGCACAATTTTTTTATTATTTGGGTTTATATACAAATTTGAAAAAATTTAGTTATACTCGTCAAAAAAAGCTTTAACAACAAATTTTTACCATCACGGTAGTCGGATTGTATTTATTTTTTACAGATTTAAATTTATTCTATCAAAATCACAACCCAGTTGCTGGCGAAGGGTTAATTTCAATTTACATGGATATCTTTTGGAAAGCGGCCTTTCCAGTCTTGGCAATTTTGATCCTCATAAATGACGTGCAAAATTGTGTCTTTCGCGACTTCAAAAGCAAGCAGAAATTCTGCGTTAAAACGTTACTGTTGCGATGAGAGCGAGACTGCTGTGATTATCGAGGCACAGCGGTTCCTCATTAATTAACGATAACCCCGTTGTAATACGACAGCGTATGTCGCTCTCTGCCGCATACTTGCGTTATCTCATCCCGAGAATCCCGTTATGCTGGCCGCCACGCACGTTCAATATGTCTTCGTGCGAGCGTGCCGTAACTACCGATTGCTTAATGGTGAAATTAATATACATTTTTCCCATCATTCGCGTTCCTCGAAACTTATACTTTAATTCGCACTATACGCATCGTGAATTCTCATTTCCGACGTTTGCAATTACCGGACGAGACTTCGTTTGCACTCGATCTCGATTTTATACACGTCACGGAATATTTACATAAGCAACTCCGTGTCGAAGGATACCACCGAGCTAATTGTAGTCTTTAACCGTCGCTCGATGACGAACCGGCAGCTTCTTGAGCTCTTCTAAACCACGCATTGGTTACCTTACGAGTCTCGTATCCACCTTCCGAAAAAATAACTGAGACGCGAGAGTAACATCGTAAATCTTTAATGATGCGATTACACCAATGACTTTTTATCCGGTCCGCACAAGGGAAGCGAGAACACGAACGAGATGGAGAAGGTTCAACACCTTTAATGCATAATGCTGCGCAACTAACAATGGTTTACTAACCGCTGACAGTTTATACCTAACTATTATCTGTATTATGTTTCTCGGGCGGGCTCCAAGTCTCCATCGTGTGTGCCGGCTAACATAAATCTATAGCGAATCGGCATGTAACAGAACGATACGCTTTCTTGCGATGCAGATACAATATTGCATTGGTTGATTGACTTATGTCGCATCGTGGAAAAGAAAATTATGTGACTCTATTCACGGAACGCTGATCTTATATTATGTGATTATTCTAAGCAGTCATCTGAGACAATCGTATGAAAACTGAACGGCAATTAGTTGAAAGGAAAAGATATTGGAGTTATTTTGTTATTTTATTATTCAAAGGAACCAATAAAAGTTGCTTCTCATTTCGTTATTCGTATTTTTAAAATGATCAATATCCATTTGGTATTGCGAAAAAGTCTCACTGTAAAATCTCAAAAATGTATACTAGTTATGCTGATGAGGACGAAACGCGGTATTTTATATACTGAGCATGAAGAAAACGATCGCGAGGACATGGAGGTTGAAGCTAAGGAAGGACAAGGACGAGTAGAGGTAAAGAGGACGTGAGGAGGAACGGGGGGTGAGAAGGGATCGAAATTACCCGATGTGAAATTCTTCGCTACCAATCAGCGCGGAGATAATTAAACGAGGGGAGGGTACACGAACTCGGGAGGGATACGCAGGAAAAAGGGGGAAGGACGCGAGATAGGATCGAGGGAGAGGCAGGCGTGGCCCTTTTGGAGAATGATGGAAGCACCGGTAACCGGCGGTAAGAGAACGATGATGAGCTCGAATAAAATAAGATAGAGAAAAAAAAGAGGTAAAAAAAGTGTCGAAGAGAGTATGGAAAACAAGGAAATGTATATAATAGCACATGGTGTTGCGATAGGGAGAGAAAACTTTTTCTTTAGTCTCTAGAGCGACAACACGCGAGCAACAGCACGGCAATTATGTAACTACCAAGACGAACGTTGTTTGAGATTCCGCGTGAGAGAATCGTGCGCGATTTAATTTGTTCCCCGGCGGGAACATCTGCGGAACGCTCGACCGCCAGCCATCGGCGTACCGATATCCCCTTTCTAAGCGAATGCGTTTATTAATGAAATGACCGAGCGTAACGAGCAGCGGAAAATTCGCGAGGCGCAGATATGGCGGGAATTAATTAAATACGGTATGCGCTTATCAGCCGGCTCATTTGTCACAAAATTAATGAATACGCCTCGTCCACTTCAGGTCGCTAATTAACGCGCCGCACGCCATAGAAAGGTATCTATTCAGAAGAGACTAAATTCTCACAGGTAATGTGCATTAAGCCCGTATCAGACTACCGATTCTGCAGACCGATCTGACTGCCAACTTTCACTGCCGACGTATAATGGATTAATAATAATGAGGTTGACTCATTATGATTGGTATATTGTCAGGGTTGCGACAGAAAATTTTTAAATTCCCTGACTTTTCCAGGTTTTCCAGATGAAAATGAAAAATTGTTCACGACTAATATAAAATATGTAAATTTTAACATTTAGACTCAAGGATTGTAGGAAAGCTATATTATTAAAAACGCAAAAAAAACTTAGTAGCATAGTAAACTTTTGGGTGCAAATTCAAGCCAGTAAAAAATTAATTAATTTTGAAGAAAATAATGCAGATACGATGAAAAAGAGAGATCAAATAAAAATACTGAATAAAATATAAATTTGAATTATTTTGTTAAAATCGTTTAAAGTGCGCAAGTTTTGAACTATAAACGTCAGATATAATGTTTAAAAAATTGTAACAATTATTTGGAATAGCAGCAGTTTAAGGAAATTATGAACAAATTTTGAAATTCCAAATTTTTTTACATTTTTCTCTGACTTTTCCCGGTTTCCACGACCAATTTCAATTTCTTTGACTTTTCTCGGTTTTCCAGATCTATGGCAACCCTGATTATGTATCGACAGTCAGAGTTGACAATAGGGTCGACCTACAGAATCGGTAGTCTGATACGGGCTTTATTCGACCTCGACAACGTTGGTATGTATGATGCGAATGGAAGATTGTGGAGGATCGAGATTAGTCTTTATGAGCAAACGTAAGATCACAGTAAGAAGAATCGAGGGTCGAGCGCATAGATTCGTCCCGTTTCATGTTTCCGTACGGCTCGGGGCCACAAAAAAGGCCCTGTCATTTCAGCAGGCGGCCTCTGTCTTTTCTGTTCAAATACTGTCTAAAAGCCCAAATATTTGAAGTTATCCTGCCGACTCCTGTAAACACAGGGAATGCCGATCACATGCCGCCGAATATCCGCTTTGCGGCGCATCATCGACGACCCATGGATTCGTCCTCGTACTTCCCCAAGTTCAACTCCAAACTGCCGCGGTCCCTTTTCGATTTATACGACTTCGAAGCAAACGCAATGTAACGCAGGGCAATACAACGCGAAGCCGATTGACATTCGAACGGCGTGCGCATATCTCGATAAATAGCGCGGTTTTCTTCGGTGTAGATTTAGGCGGCACGAACGTAAGCGAACTCAAATGTCGCGGTCAAAAGATCCCCTCGGCATCCACAAAGAAGTTTTTACGGTTTTTATAGTATTTGCTCGGTTAACGAGCATCGGCGAAAGAGTTTGTTAATATTAGCATACGACAAAGTTCGAAGAAAGTGAAGAAATCCAACTATGTATGATTTGTATCAGATTATAGAATTTATCTACTCTTGTAATAAGACTTACTCTTGTTATTCTGCGGTTATCAATTCTTTATCTTGCGAGAGGTAAAATTATGCCAATTAAGAATCGCTGCAAATAACGAAAAACGCATCGATGGGTTCATTGTAAACAAATAATTCGAATTAGAGAAGGCTTAATTAGGGAATAGTCACCACCTAATTTCTTTTTATATATAAAAGATACCTGGGGTGTTTTTTACATCTCAATTAAAAGCCACTATTATTAATCAGATATTGTATATTACTGATTCATCTATAATTTATTAGTTTATGATCACTTTATTTATGTAGACTTACTTAATATTACTTGATATTTTCTAAAAAAAAAAGAGAGAAATAAAGAAATAGATATGAATTTACAAAATCAATAAAAAAACTATAGGATTGAGCGATTTTCTTACTACTGGAGTGAAAAATCATCCCAAGTGACTATTCCTGGATTAACGGGAAGAGACAAATTTCAAAATTGTTCTCGTCACCGACAAAAACGTAGGTTGTACTATGCCACTTTAATCTCGAGTTAAATCTTAACCCTTACCGTACTATGTACAATTTGGTGCCTCATCCATACTATCAAGGGTCATTAGAATCTCTTCGTTTTTTTACCTCTATTTTTTTTCCAAAATAATTCAAAAAATCTCTAAAAATTTTCACCAACACACTTTCAACTTTCTAGAATAAATATTGACTCTTTATTTTGGAAAATAATAAAATGTAATATATATATAATTTATAATTACCGAAAGACTCAAAGAAACTTGCACGAACAGAAATCGTTCGGTCACTAGTTACCCATATTAGTACGGTAAGAGTTAATTCTGAGACTAGAGTCTGAATCGCATCGAGACGCGGTTTCATGATTACGTTCTCGTGGTTAACATCCTGACGGCGTCACGTTTTTCTTTGTATACTCGATAGATCGCTTTTTTACGAGCCTACACACGTTCGCGTGGATCCAACAAAAGAACAAAGAGAAGATTAGCACCATTGTGGAGGAAGACCACCGCGATGCAACGCAGCGCGATGTACCAGTCACACTGCTAGGGAATTTAATTAATAGTATTTAGCGCTACTGGAATTTTAGTGCGTTTAGCGTGTCCATCGTAGATTCGGTACGTGCAACAATCACTATTGGGGCGTGGTATAAAGACAGCGTGCAGCAACCGAGGAGCTTCTTCTCTTACAATGCAGTGTCTCTGTCTGAGGTCCAAGTAACACCTGGTCGCTAACTGCCTCGGCTGTTTTCACCTTCATCTCCTCGCGCCTACACGAACGCAGGTCTTTCGCAGCCGGCGTCTTCTCTCTAGAGCCTCTAGAGCATTCCTCTAATTTACGCTCGCATCGAGGATCCATAAAAGCGGGTATGCGCGGACCCTGAAATGCCGCGGCAAAACTGAAGAAGGCACGAAAGTACGTCGCTAAAGCGATGATGGCAATATCCACGAAGATAAGAAGGATCGCCGATGATGACGCACGATTCATCACGCGGAAAATTCAATCCAAGGTGGAAAAAATAGTAAACCGTAAAAGAAACAACCACGCTCTAATAGCTTCCCATTTGTGTCTTTAAGTCGACGTCTCTTTGAAGGAGAAAGTCGACAATCTAATGTAACACGTACGCCACGCACCATGTTTCAATTTATATAACTACTGACAACAGAAAAAAAGACGATATAGTAATTTGTATACATTTCACACGAGACAGGGATAGTCATCTAGAAGTTTAAATTAAATTAATTAATACACGAATTTTAGAATATTTAATTCCATTTTTTGTGGGAAATCAAATGATTATCATTAGTTTGTCACAAAGGAGCTGACTTATCGCGCGATGTAGGTATAATAGAACGGTATAGAGATGAACCTTATCGCGTGTCGCCGTCGAAGCGCGTGAAACTAAATGTTGCGTGAGAAAGCAGGAAAATAAACACGCGTTGGCATTTTAACGAGGGTAACCAAACAGCTTAAGGGAAGGTGGTGATTTATCGATCGTGAAGGTAAGCCGATGCACGACGATTTGTACAAACGAACGCCGGCGTTTTCGAGAGATTTTCGTCGCAGCCAGGGTATCGCTGCTGCCGCGGTCGTTCGAGTTTCGTCCGTGGTAATCTCGAAGGCGACGGGCTCATCCATCGCGACTTGTTTGTCGGTAATTACGTTAAAGCGACGCATCCTTACTTCGGTAAGTCAACGGCTGCAAGATAAGCGGCACGAAATTGAAATATCCCAGCACTTCGGCCGCCCCCTTATCTCTGGAATTCCACGTTTCACCATAAGTGAGTCGTTCCATACAACGCCTTGAACCGATCTCTCACCTTTCTCTTTTACTTTTCGTTCTACATCCGAATGTGCAGCCCGCTCTCTATCTGCGCCGCGTGCTTCCTTCTTTATAGCACTTGAATCAGCGGAATAGGAAAAAGGAAAAAAGAAACAAAAGAAATTTTTAAAGATCTGAAACCTGTGTAAGCTTCGTGGTAAGTGGTTTGAAATTTTAACTTTAGGTAGACCTCGTGATCGAAACTCAATGAATTCTCGCCGAATGAAAACTGCAAGACGAAGAGATACAAACAGAAATCTCTACAAGATCGTGGGACGACGAGAACAATAACTAGTTCAGCGCCAGTCGTAACCGTGAGCCATTAAGGTCCATATCATCCGGCTCTTTACGAGCAATTTAAACGGAGGGAGAATCACACTCGGCGCGTTCGCGACTCTCCTTTGTATGACATTCCAGTCGTTCTGCCAGCGTCGCCTCAGTGCCCCGAACGTGTTAGCGAAATCTGAAAGCAGCCGTAAAAACTCGCGTAAAGATTCGCCGGCCCGTCGTATGTGATGCGGCAAACGAGTACGATGGCTCCCCATCGTAACAAACCCCCTACCTCCTTAATCGGCCGGCGGTTCACGCTCGTTTGCGCCGATACCGGATGACGTCCGGATTCGGCCTTCCTATCTTGCGGTATCAGGCCACCTCGTTTTCGACATAGCTTCGTACTCACGAGACCCCGACTTTATGCCGTATTCTCTCTCGGATGACCAATGTTTGAAAACATACAGTGAATATGATACTCTCTAAAATTTTTAGAGTGAGATTTCAAAGAATTTAGAGAGTATATTATTAATTTAACTATCTCGGTAACTCAAGAAAACCGAAAATGATTACGCATAGCAACAAAAATATGCATGTGAAAAATAAATAAAAAATTTAATTACAATAAAACATAAATATGTATTCAACATAAACAGCTTTTTTGTTACTCTCTAAATTTCTTGGAGTGAAATCTGACTCCAAAAGAGTTAACATACTACCACTATTAGGAAAGAGTGAACACTCTTGAAATCAAAACCTTTAACGGTCTAGCTGGATTTTAACAGATCCGGGTTCGACTCCCGGTCGAGGTAATATTTTTCGCAATAAGAATTAATTAATTCCACACTGAGAGAAAAATGTTTTGTATTTGTAACTATATTATATATTACTATAATTATGATTATTACTGCTATAATAATAATAACAGTAACTATGTATATAGTTGGCAACCTAAAATTACTATATATATAATTATAGTTATAACCATAAAATAGTTGAAATTACCATAAAAATAATTCAAGTGACTATAATTTTGAGTATATTTTAACCATATCTTTTATGGTTGTGCCAAAATGTAACTATAAAATTATAGTCACTTGAATCATTTTTATAGTAATTTCAACTATTTTATTGTTATAATAACTATAATTATATATATAGTCATTTTAGGTTACCAACTATATATATAATTATTGTTATTATTATAGCAGTAATAATAATAATTATAGTAATATGTAATTATATTAGGTGTTAA
Source organism: Trachymyrmex cornetzi (assembly GCF_001594075.2). Classification (NCBI taxonomy): domain Eukaryota; kingdom Metazoa; phylum Arthropoda; class Insecta; order Hymenoptera; family Formicidae; genus Trachymyrmex; species Trachymyrmex cornetzi. The sequence goes on from NW_017299465.1 coordinate 370,730, forward strand.
ACTTAATTCCTGCCGCTCGCTACTAGAGAGTGCTCCAACGCTGGTGAGTTTCGACGATGAAGTCATATGTCTTTTGTAGTTTAGACATCGATGAAAGTGACACACACTTCTCCAATCACAACGAAGTCCAAAGATGGGTGGATGAATGGATCGCCTCGAAAGACACCGCGTTCTACCGTCGTGGGATTGCCCTGTTGCCAGAGAGATAGACAAAAGTAGTAGAAAATGGAGGAAATTACTTTAATTAAAGTATTCATTCATCTTCCCTTCGAAACAAATTAATTTTGGAGACGAAAAAACGGCAGGAATTAAGTTTAACACCTAATAGTTACAAATACCAAACATTTTTCTCTCAGCGCAGATTTTAATATCCCATTAAACATTATTAAAATAGTTTCGAAGATGCGAATAAGCATCAAAAATTTGTTAAATTGCTAGTCAATCGTGGTATTACTGCGGTAATTTAGTAGAGTTAGCATTTCAAGACCGAAAAATCATTTCGGCGCGCGTTTCTGGGGACTATACATACGTAGTATATAAATTTACCTAAGAATCATGCAAGCATTAAGATCCAGCTAGACCGTTTAAGGCTTTGATTTCTATAGTTTATGTTATCACATATACGGTCCTATAATATATTATAATGTTTACACTCTTGAATAAGAGTGGCAGATTTTCACTCTTTTTTTTAGTGAGATTCACTCCAAAGGAAAGAAAGTTAGGTTTAGACCGTCGTGAGACAGGTTAGTTTTACCCTACTGATGACTAGTCATTGCGATAGTAATCCTGCTCAGTACGAGAGAAACCGCAGGTTCGGACATTTGGTTCACGCACTCGGTCGAGCGGCCGATGGTGCGAAGCTACCATCCGTGGGATTATACCTGAACGCCTCTAAGGCCGTATCCTCTCTAGTCAAAGGTGGCAATGATATCTCCAGGAGTCTCGTGAGTCGAAAGGCTTAAAACAATGTGACACTACTAGGCGGCTGGTCCACGGACCCGGTTTGTCGTACGGCGCCATGGCTCGTCGTCGGGATCTCACCGCTACGACGGCACAGCGTCTAACGGTCGAATATGAGTTTCGCGAGTTCAATATCGAGACTCGGAATCGTCTGTAGACGACTTAGGTGCCCTTTTTTAGAATGAATCTCACTCCAAAAGAGTGAAAATCTGCCACTTTTATTCGAGAGTGCAAATATTTCACTTTTTTTCAGTAGTGACAGTATTTTAACTCTTTTGGTGTGAGAGTTCACTCCAAAAATTTAGAGAGTACGATAATACACGTATAATTTTTATTCATACTATTTTAATACAAAATTAAGTTTTTAATACAGCAGAATAAAATAAGCAAAATTTTTAATACTTCTACTTAACAAGCAACTGTGTCCTCTTTATATAATATGTAAAGTTATTTATGAGATTAAGCATTAATTAGAAGCGCCCTGTAGCTCGTAATATCGCACGATTCCGATAATCATAACGACCGAGTTGACATCAGTCCCGAGTTCATAACATCGCGTGAGAAGTCGCATGAGCGGTGACTTCATAAAAATAATCCTATTTAATAAGGGGAACTGGCTTTTCATCATTTCAAACGAGCGCCAGAGCATCGCGCACGATACATTTCTTTAACACGCGAACAGCGATAAATCAGCAATAAAATGTTGCGGAATATCACACCAGAGAGTAACTAATTGCGACCGAGCAATAATAATTACTCGCGGTATGTGAGTTATTGCCGCGCGTTATTCCGATTATGTACGGCGAATTATAACCGCCCGAGCAATACTTTTATCGCGACTGCCGGAATAATGTTGTACTTATTTAGTAACACTTGGCTATACAGATTAACGCGCTCGGGATGATCCATTATTTATGTGAGATACGTCAGCGACACGTTTACGATTTTGACGCGGGAGGTTCAATTAACTCCCGGATGCTTTAATGTGCTTGTTTCTTTTTCCTCTGTCATCCTTCGAGCGTTCGATCTTGATTACAAGTTTGCCCGCCGGGATGCAGGTCTGCTTCGTCAATCGATATGGACATCTTTATACATTGTAGACGATGTATAAATACTTCATCTAACATGCGTGAATGCGCCAACATGTTTCTCTCGTTCGCTGACACACCATTCATTTTTTACATATCCGCTTTCTCATATATGTTAATAACTATTTCCTTCAAATTTTTACAACATAATTTTATCTTTATTTCAGTCTTTCCTCTTACTGTTATTATTACAATAAAAAATATTTATAATTAATTAATATCTTTTAATTTTGACATTACTTTACAGAAGAAAGGCAGACGCAATAATACGAGACAAGATGAAAGGAAAAATGAAAGGAAAAGAGGAAGAACGAGAAAATCCCTCGGAAGGACGACGGAGAAACCAAGCATTAAGCAGTGCGGCTTCTCGACCACATTATGCGTACGAATGCAAATTCCCATTTGCTTCGCTGCGGGCAGGCATTTATTTGTCACGCACTCGCGGCCGTATACAGTCGCGGACAGTATGGTACATACGCGAGTCGCCGTTTCTACACGTCGTGCCTGACTTCCAATTCCTCTTTCTCCTCGGCCACCTCCTCGCGATCGTGCTGTTGTCCCCCTCTCGCTAATCCTTCGGCTTCCTTTTCCTTCGAATTTCTGAGCGTCCGTGTATCCTGCCACAATTATCTGCCACCGTCATCTCGCGCGGATACTTTTGTCTGTGGATTGCACCGCCACCACTGCATGCTGCTGTCTACTTTTCTATTAATTATGCAGCCGTACGCGAGCAGTACCCTAACGATCTGACAACGAGCTACGGCGATTCGTGAACTCATACCACGTTGTTCTCCCTTCTTATCGTTGTTCTTCAGGAAAGATGCTTTCTTCCTCTTTCTTCATTTCTCTCGTCGTAGAGAGATAATCGCGATTGGAGTATACGAATCTTTAGAAAGAGCGTTTGTAATTTATAAGCGGCGGTTTTATTGTTATAAGCGGTTCGCGTACACGCATCGTCTTGCAATTTATGTTCGCGACTTTCGTGCACATAGCTACAATTTTCCTTCAAGACGCTACGAAAGATCGTTTTCGATACCATTTCTAGCGTCTCATCAAAAATCGAAATAAATTTCATCGCAATAACAAGATTATTGTGCTAAATTAAAAATGAAAAACATTGTTCTTTTGTGTACTTTAAAATAATTTTAGAAACGTTTCTACTCTCTAAAATCTTTGGAGTAGAATCTTACTCTGAAGAGTGAAATCTGTCTTAAAAAGTTACAACTGAGTCCACTGTTTTTCAATATTCATTCAATTATAACTTTTTAAAATTATATTCTACTCCAAAGATTTTACAGAGTAGAAATATTAGTATTATAGATTTTAAAGAAATTCTTCAGTTTCATCTCGGCAACTTGATTATAACCAATACTAGAAATTTAAAATAATTACGGCTGGATCTTCATTGCTTTAAATAATTCAATCTTGAATTACTAATTTATACTATATATTTATGTGTACTTTATTAACAGTTTAGTCAACATATTAACTTTATTATCTTTATAATATGATGCTTGTGATTATAGCATCAAATTATTACTAAAAATTGCTTGTCAATTTAATTTGCGATTACTGGAGTAGTTTTAATTGCGTTTATAGCCCGAAAAAACAATTCAGCATGCATTTCAAATAGACTACAATATGCAAGTACATATATAGTATAAATTATTAATTCAAGATTGAATTATTTAAATGAAGATCCAGCTTCGACCGTAAGAGGCATTTTAAATTTCTAGTATTGATTGTGTTTCTCATATATGCGGTCTAAAATAAAGATTCTTAATATTTATTATAATCATTTTAAATTTCATACACAGAGTGTATGAAATTATCATAGCACAAACACAGAACATGGGAATTTTGACAAGCGTTTCATTTATTTCGACATGTCAATTATTGCTCGTCGCCGCAAGCCGCAAATAGTATAGCGGCAGCGTACACGCAACGGCGAGAAATACATTAGCGCGTAATCGCGTCCTAAGCAAACCCGACACGTAACCGTTGTACATCAGCGGGCTAGTGACACACGTGTGAGTTAAATGCGGGGAGCACGGCGGACACAACTTGAAATGAGTTACGGCCACGCTCGTAGCGTTGCACCAGTCCGGGACGCACGTGATCGTGCTAACGCCTGAGTGCACTCGGATTTCGACGCATTTTGCATAATTCTGAAATGACGTGCAAGATAAATGCGTAGGATGCCGTGCGAGTAGATAGGGTACGAGCTGCACATACGAATATGTTAAACTGGTTGCATTCGTGTCTTTTAACGAAATAACGTCACCCTGGAGAGTCTCCAGGAGAGACAGTTTGTTTTCGTGTACGATTCTTTCAAAGTCTCTACACTTCTTATTGCACTGTTAATTATAATAAAATCTGATTAATACAACACATAAAATATCATTACACAGTATAAGTTTTATTTTCTAGAGATAACACGCAAGGCAAAATATAATTTCTATATCGTCCTTATAATTTTTTAACGAACACTTGCATAATAGAATTGGATTCAAGTGCATGATAGTATTAATTAAGGAACGTAGTATTAATTAAATAAATCAATTTGCAATTCAAAAACTTTTTTGTACTAATTAAAATATACCATTCCTGCGACAAAATGAGTATTAATGTTAATATCGCTTTAATTTAATATAAAGAAATTATATTATTTTATACATGCATTCATAAAAATAACGCATGGAAATAACAGAAAAAAACATTCGCGAATTCCTGTTTATATGATTATTGGAAGGTTGCATGCTGTGCTCGTTGTATAGAACGAAAGTAACCAAGTTCTGAGGAAACGTCTTTCATGTTCTTTTTTTTCAGCTACCAGCAAGTAGGGAGTCACATATATGAGAGATGGATTTCTTTACGACGGCATTTTTGTGTTTTTTCGTGGAGCTGCAATAAAGATATCCAGGAAGCTAGCCTCTTCGTTATCTTTCCGCAGGTACAGTTACAGACTCAAGATTTATAGTAACGGTTGAGATAATACTGATAATAATGACATCCGCGATGCGTGCGCGATTATTATGTATAAAGTGAGATTTCGTTAGCGATGCAGTTGAAATTTCTAACATATGATGGATGAGAGAAACAAAAAGATTTCTCCGCGGAGGCGTGAGAGAAGCATAGGGCAAGCGTGCGAAAATTAATGCTCGTGAATTAACGTTTAAATGATATGTTACAAATTCGACGTCAGAGTTAAAAATGTACAATAAATCACGGCAACGTATTGAATTAGAGGCTTCGGAATTCTTATTATCGCGTGCCACCCCGTTTGACCTGCGTCCACGTAATCGCGGGGCACGCACGTCGACGCACGCGGTATGTTACCTCAGTGGGTGCTGCCCCGGGACAGAAATTAGGGCTAAATAAGTAGCAGCTACTAGGAAGGCTGCGTTCCCCTAGCAGGAGCATGCAATTCATGAACACGAGCCTGAGAAGAAGGGACTCGCGGGAGGAGTATGAGGCCCTTGGACGTGCGGCGGCCGCGAATGTTGCGCCCAGCGGGCCCGATGCGAGATTAGGGCATCCTTCAACGACGTATATCGCCAGATACGTACCTTCAATGATGGCGCGTGTTACGCACAACGGTAACATTGTGCCAAACCCGCAACGATATTAGTAATTTCGTGTTTCAAACCGCAAAAAATCGAACAGGTACGGATATCGATTTTACTGTTGCAGTCAATGTGTATTAATTAGTTGAGGTAATATTTTTCACGATAAAATTATTTATAGGTGTTAAGATGCTCATTAACAACAAATCATTAATACATTTCTAAGATGCCTATGAGCATCAATATTGTTCAATTGCTTGTCAGTTTAATTTGTAATATTATTATTCTAGTTCTATTTAGATTGCGTTTCAAAACTAAGTGCAGAAAATTAAGTGCAGTTCACAGGAGTAGATATATATACACTGAGAAAAAAAATTTGTTCAATGAACTAAACATATTTTAGTTGTTTGCAAATTTTGTTAATCAACAAATCTACAAACTAAACGTGTTTAGTTAGTTGAACACATTTTTTTCTTAATGTATAAATTCACACTAAATTATTTAAGTATTAGATCCAGCTTGACCGTATTTTTCCTAGTTGTGTATGAACATTACGATCTTAAAAGATATTTTGTTTAATATTGTTAGTTAGTTGATATATATTTATGCCTATTAAAAGAAATAGATAATACTCTTATATAATGAAAAATTGAAACAAATCAAATCAGATTACTAACAAATAATTTAAACGATTTTTCGTATGTCATTACACCTAGTTCGATTTATTTCACGTATATTTGGATACCAGCGAACGAGCACGGGTCTGATCGGAAGGCACAACAACGACAGACAGGGAGGAAGAAGACCCCGAGGGCGCGGGAGCGAGAGAGCGGAAGCCGCGCGCCCCCGGCCGACAAAATGATCAAAAGGCAAATTTCATACATTATTTTCACTTTAATGCTACCGTATCGCAATTTATGGGAGGGCCGGGATTTATGCGGACGCGTATACGCACCACGGGGCCTAATCTTGAGAGCGGGCCCCACCGCGTACCGGCAAACCGCCCTGTCCGCTTACCGTCCGTCCGTCCGTCCGTCCATCCATTCGTCCGGCCCCGGTTACTCGCGAGCCAGCGCCGCGTCGGGCCCTGGCCCAGGACCGGTGGGCCCGGGGATCGTAAAGAACTTTGTATTAAAACGTTGTACGTCCGGGACCGTTTATGTCAACAACCTTTGAGTTGTGTGCGGAACGCCTCACGCCGCGCGCGATGTTGGCTTCTACTCACTCTCGTTGTAACACACGGGGCCCTGGGGCAACTCGACAAGGAGGGTGCTGTCGGATCATACTCCTGTATAGCGCCCCGCTCGCCGCCACCGCGCGGCTACCTCGATCGTGATCTCTCGGGGATCGGTAGCGGGACCGATCTCTACGGGTACGAGGGCTCCCGACTCCCGAGTATACGGCTGATTCGGAACCCGTTACCCCGCCGGCGCCACGCGGCGTCATCTCATAATCCACCAGGAATGTCTCGCGTTTCGCTATGACGCCGCCGATTGCTCCAAGGGTGGCTCGAGAGGTGGCTCGATATTAACAAAGTGTCGCGTCAATTACACGTACAGATCCTTTTAATAATTACGTAATTTCGAGCGATCATAACTTCTTTGCGTTCAAGGTTTAAGGTTGATGACATTCATCTTGCAAAAAATACTGGATACGACCCAGTGATTCGCTTTTTTAATAGAAACTTAAAAGAATATATATTTCTTCCAAGAAAAAGGGTTGCTTTTTGCCGTTTTTTACGAGCAGCTGAACGATCGTTGCCATTTTTTAAAATAATTGACAATGGAAGAAAGGAAGATAGTCGCGTCGATTTCACGTCAGAAAATTCGAAACTTCACGGAACGAAGTAGTATACGTACCTTCGCTCCTTTATGATTTCAAAAAACTGTTCGAACCAAGAATTACCTCGTATAACTTGTACTTACGTTTATGCGCGTGTTCCACGTATCGGTCCGTAATACGTCCAACGAAATTATCGAGCACGAGTTTCGCAGGCAGGTCCCTAAAGCACAGCCACGATCGTTAAAAGGAAACACCTCCGAGAGCGCCGAATCGAGTCGCTATGGCCGGCCGCTCATGTCGGGGTTCGGTCGTCCGGGTCATTACATCGGCCGATAATTAATGATGACCGCGGCATCCGCGTAAGCAGAAGATCGGAGCAAGGGAGTTATAGGGATCGCGAAAGAGCGGGAGAACGAAAGGGAGAAAGAAATGCGAACGAAAGAGGCCTGGCGGCAACAGTAACAGCAACAGCAGCAACGGCCATTCAAATAATATGCAAGCTCATAATTAATTTACCGTCACCTAAAAATTGTGGTAGGGAGACTGCATAATTAAGAAATGCCAGACAACGGAGATGGTTGCATTCTGACCGTACGAAAGAAAGGAAAGAAAGAGCGGAAAGAAAGATGCGCTATGTGAGAAACATGTCGTTGATGCAATTTCGCGCGGAAGCGACATCCGTTGTTGCGCGTCCAAAGTGCAAAAGCATCGCGGGGAAATTGATGAGCACCCTGAAACGTTAAAAACTTGCCGAAGATCGGCGATCGGGACCCGGGACCGCGCTATTATTGGCAATCGATCGGCGCTGATGGACAGGTATCGAGGTTCCTTCCCGCTGCGCTCACTCCTCTTCCTTTTTTATCCCTCGCTGCAGATGACGTGGAAGAACGCTGAAGAAGATGAAGAAGAAGAGGTGGAGGAAGGTGCAAGGGAGGAGAAGAGGTAGCCGAGAAGAGAGTCTTAACCACGCTCCCTCAGAATATGGTCGCAATTACTGCAGGAGATTAATGAGCCGATGCTCGCGCGATGCGAGTTCGCTCTACGAAGAGTCCTCCTCCTCGTCCTTATCCTCGCCCCCGTTCATCTTCCACCGTTCTCATCGGGAGAAGACGACTAATTCATTCCGCGAGACAGGCAACTCTCAAGTGTCTATTCTTCTTTTCTCTTGTTGTTAGGCGAGCGAGAAAGCCCGTAATTATAACGAGAAGTTAGCGCTAAGTCCCTTAATGTCATCGTTGCCCAATTATCTTGCCACTTTCGTGGAAGCGTTCGACATCGTTAATCACCGTACGTTCAACGCGCGTTTTAATATTACCATCATGATGAAGATTTTAATAATATAACCAGCGCCAAAAGAGAAAGAGAGAAAAAGAGAGAGAGAGAGGAGACAGAAAGGAGCACACACCCCAAGCCGTCAAACACTGCTATTGTTAATAAAGAGGGTTTAAGTAACTTAATTATTGCTTTAGATGTTTAGCCGACTTTTGGTCAATTGTTAAAAAAACAGGAAAGTTATCTTCTCTAACCATAAGAAAAATAATCGCTGATCGTATCAATGACGGTCGTCAGCTAATGAGCGAACAGTGCCTACGGTTGACGTAATGCTTCCCTCGGCAGTACGATCTGTTCCTCAGAAGGGTTTCTTTTGCCTCTGACCCTTCTAATTAGCCATCATGTACCGCGCTGCGGAGATCACAGATCGCGAGGTAGGAAACCTCGTGCGTGTGAGATAGTTAATATCGTGTTAGATGGGAGATCGAGATCGCCGAGCAATATTAATAATCTGTCGTTAGTCACTCCCTTCCATTAGTAAACGCACCGGACGGAGCTCGTTTTGGAAGCCGGCCCAGTGAGCCGTCTAATTACTTCACCTCTGCGCCACCTAGGAGTAGGCTCACCTAGAAGAAAGGTCAACTGTGACAAACGCACCAAGGAATCGTTCCTTTGTTCAGCTTTTAAAAGGAAAGAGCCTGAGGGACGCATAAAGAAATTTCGTGAAAGCATCAAAAACCCGTAAGAAATCGGGGATATAAGACTGAAACAAATCAATTTGATAACATCACGATGGGGTTCTACGCAAATATCGTTTAGGCAAACAGAAATTGCTTCACGTTGATAGTTTACTGACAACTTTAATTTATAATATATTGAGTATCGTAAAATTACGTGTTTCTATTCTGAGCTTTATTGCGTTTAGGTTCAAATACCTGAGCACACAATGGACGCGGACAATGGAGCGTTAAAGAGTGTTCCTTCATTTGTATACGCATCTATGCGGTCGACAGCAAACTTTCGACCACAACGGGTTTCTCGCACGAATATTCAAATCCCGCGGTAGGGAAGCTGTTACGACTCCGGCGTAATTTTAGCATTCTCAAGCAACAGATGTTTCTTGTTTCACTCCGCGTTTAGCGGAGTTCGCCCGGAGATGTGCAGAGCGCCGTGCTGGACGAGCGTGCGGGAGGTAAGCAGCACCCTCAGGGTTTAACTTAAAAGAGAGCTAATTCTAACTTCCCAGCGTGTCATCGTTGCGTGCGTACACGGTCAATCACATACACGAACACACACACACACACGCACACGCGTCAATCTCGAGCGTACGAACGCGCCGTTCACATGCACGCACCTACGCTGCGTGCACGCGCACACGTCCTTATCGTCAGAGGACAAACCTGTAACAGCACTACGTCACTGTATCACACGTGTAACAGGACAACACAAACAAAAAGGCAGAATCGACCATTACCGTATGTTAAACAGTTCCTGGTCTCCCTCGTCGCTAGTCGTAGTAGCTGTAGTTGCCGCTACGGAATCGCGGTTGCATACGCAAGGCCGCAACGACGGTATTACTAGCCTGATGAAGAGAGAAAGATAGAAAGACAAATAGAAAAAGAAAGAAAGAGAGAAGCAAGAACTGTTCTGCAACCAGTTGCAGCATCTCCCCCTTCTGCTCTATCTCTCTTTCTTAACCCCTTGCGCATCCTTGCATCTTTCTCACTCTTTCTCCTCTCATTCTCTCTTTCTCTCCTGCTGAAACCTCACCCGAAAAAAGCTATTAACCGATATCCATCTGAGGTCATACTACCATTCGCGCTCATATGTATAGACACGCATACACACATACACGCATATAAGCGTGGTGAACGTCTCTCGGTATATACGCGCGTTCCACGCAACGGTCCCCAGGTCTGCGAGGTGTTTTGGGCGCTATCGCGCAATGCGGAATGGGTAATGCATCCTGTCCAAGCCCGGGGGCGCCAAATGAATTACAATATTTCATTCTCACGCCCGTACATACCCACCGACAGGGCACATTGGCGGGGCCTAATTGCATTTAACTCATTATTGGTTCATCCATACAACGGGCCCGAACCAAGGGAGACATATTCTCGTCGTTACGATCGCTTTTCTGTCTCTTCCTTTTTCTTCCATCGATCGCCGCCGAGTTGCCGTTCTGCCCCCTTAGCGCATTTCCTCCCTCTTTCCCTCTGTCGATCCACAGGCATCGCCTCGTTGTCGAGATTATTATTGCTCTTTTTTGTGTTTCTTTTTCTTTTGCGACGACGCGATCGTCTGACGTTAATGCAGCCACCGATCGTCCGAGGCGACCGACGAGAAGTTCTGGGTAGTCAGCCGGGGCCGCTGGCTCGCCACGCACGTAGGACATATTGCTACCGAAACGAACGACCGCTGATAAGCGATCACCACCACGGATGACGAATGAGAGAGTCCCTCCGCATAATTGCAGCTCCTCGCGTACTTCGCAGATAAAGCACGGCCATTCGCTCGCTCGTTCACCGTTGCCGCAGATTCCTCGCCCGAAACGTATCCGAAATGTACATTCGTGAATACGTCGGGCTGCGATCAACCGACTGGATAACAATAAAGCGGACGAGCGCAAATCGTCGCGACATGGACATCTAAAGCGTTGATTCCACAGACGTCTAAAGGTGCGGTCAAACACTGAAGAAAGAGTCTAGTAATAACTACTAAGTGTTGAGTGAAATAATTTTAATAAAACGTTCGGTCAATATAACCAACCAAAAATAATTTGACTTTTCTAAATATTTACTAAGTATTATCAAACATAATAACCAACATAGTAACCAACTGTTTAGTAATAATTAAATATTTAGAAAATTAAGTAAATATTTAGAGAAATAAAATGATTTTTGGTTACATTAACAAACATTTGATTAAAATTATTTCAATATTTGGCAGCTATTACTAAACTCTTTTTTTCAGTAGTTTCACTACAAATGCTGCGAAACATTTACAAATTTAAGAAAAAATTTTACAAAAAAAAATTTTTTTAATAGAGCAATTAAAAAATATTTTGAAGTTTTTCGAAGTATTACATCAACCAGACACTGCTTATTCATTAGTTGATGATCGTTGGCATCATCACCGATATGATCAGTAATAATTTTTCTTATGATAGAGTAAAGTTTCTCGTTTTTTAATAGTTGACCAAAACTCAACCCGAGTTAAACATCTAAAGCAAAAAAATAATTAAGTCACTTAAATCCTTCATACTCCCAATACTTACGTTGACCGTATCTTACAATTTTGCACAATAATGGACGATGAAAGAATCATCCGGATTACAAAACTAACTGTAGATCCGTATTTCGATATCGAAAGTCACGTTGTACGGTTTTCTCTCGATGCGTGGTAGGACTCACGTTACTTCGCAGGACGATATATGTGCGCGCTCTTCCTTCGTCTCCCGATAGCGCATTAGCAAAGACCGGAGGTGGCATTAGGTAGGAATAACCACAAATATACGACGGACAAATACCCAGCGCGCCACGCACGAACGGATTAGAACGTGGCGCGCGAACAAGAAATGGCCATGGATTTTCTCTTAACTACAAGGAACACGGAGCCGTCATTCATCGAGCCCTATAGCCTCGACGGATTATTATAATTAGCTTCCTGTCGTGTATCCTTCCTCATTCTACCATCTCGTCCTTTTAGCCGGCCGTAACACTTAACACTCGTTACGACCAGGTGTACAAGCGCCGGCATTACGGCCCACAAGCACACCATCGGCACAAACCACCTCCCCGTACCCGCCCTTCTCCCGTGTGGCCCTCTCGCTCTCTTCTTTACTTTCTCCCTCGCAATTGCGCGAACGTCTAATTGATATAATCCACCGCGGCGTGGCTTTGTTACGCGGAATCTCCGGATTATACGGCTTTGCGCAATTAGTCGACCGTTCTTAAGGGATGTTAGTACACCGATGGTGTATATTAAGATTTCCTCTGTGCTCTTTGGCCCCTCTCCTCTTTCCTCCCTTGTATCTCCCTTCTCAAGCAAGCCCGTTCCCTCTGCTCTCTCTCGTCCGAGCGCGCACGGCCGTAGTAATCCACGCGATATCTTAATCCGCAACGCGAAGCACTCACTTTTAACTCGTGGAAGCTCGTTAGCCACGTTGCGTACGCGGCTCGTGCTGGGAACATTCATGGTACAACGAAATTAATTTCCCGGTCCTCGCCGCGCCTGCTCCTTTCCGCGCCTTGCTTTCTCTCTCTCTCTCTCTCTCTCTCTCTCTCTCTCTCTCTCTCTCTCTCTCTCT
>NW_017299465.1:383747-386687 GCF_001594075.2 Trachymyrmex cornetzi
CTCTCTCTCTCTCTCTCTCTCTCTCTCTCTCTTTCTCTTTCGCAACCCTTGCTCGTTATCGCGAAGAGTACAGCGCGTTCTTGCAACGGCGCCGAACCGGTTGTCGAGGAACGCTATTTCTATCGAAAGAGTTCGCACGAAAGTGTGAGGACTAATCTTGTCACCTTTACTATCAATAACCAAGTAACTTGAAAGTTAATTTCTCATAAACAAATCCACTCGTTTCAATCTTTATCTTGCAATTTGGAGAAATATATCATTATTAATATGTTATTAATTGACAATTTGTTAATTCGTCTAATAAATACTAAATGTAAAGATGACAACAAACCTAGGAATGTTTGTTTTACTCTTGAGGGTCCTTTTTATAATTTTTATTTGTAAAGATGACAGTTATCAACACCTAGTATTCTGTAATTCCAATATTGCTCTTGAAAATTAAATGAAGTGGATCCAATGGGCGTTATTTCGTCATGAAATTTCATGCTGACGAGAAAGAAGACGGTAATCGAACGAGGAAAAAGGGTCCTACTCATGTTATTCAATCCTCTCTCTCTCAGCCTCCCCTGCATCGCCACGAATCCCGGCATGATCGACTGACGTCCTTCTACTACGCGGGATTCTTGTTTCCGTGATGTACCGTTAGGCGACATGCATGTGAATGTACATTACCAGGAGACGTATCTACTACGCTGATTGGAGATACCGATCGGATCCGGTGTGGGTACAAATCTGACGAAGCTCGGGTCACAGCCGCGCGATCGTAAAAGCATAGAGTTACAAAGTCGATTGCGTGCACGCGGGTGTGCAGGAACTTAAATAAAAGATAGGGAATATTAAACACACGTTGCTCTCCGTACAACCCGAGGCTACGTCGAAACGGACCTCGGGACTCGTTGAAATTGAAACGGCCAGGATAATGATAATGATGCTCACGTAAGCGCGCGTTGACGTGTCCCTTGCGATATGGCGATCGGTTTCGCGGGTGATCGGATCTCGAAAAATTATCGGCAAGTTAAGTGCTATTTTAGAATGATTCCGAGCAATGATTCCGAGTTATTCATAGAGAAAAAAAAGAGCGCACATAAAACATATAAATCACTCTGTCAGCAGAACAAAAATCATAATCTTTTTTTCGATTTCGCAGATCTGTTCTCTCTAAGTGCTTTGAAGTGAATCTTACTCCAAAAAAGTAAAAATTATGCCACTCTTTTCCAAATTTTTAAGAATAACAGAATTTTCATTCTTTAAGAGTGAGACTTCACTCTTTTGGAATGAGATTCATTCCAAAAAATTTAGAGAGTACTGTGTTGTAAGGTATTTCAAGACCGGCTAAAGGATAATGGCTACTCGATAAAACGTCCAGCTCATTACTACGATTATCAGCTGTTTAATCTTAATGCATATTCTCGATCGGGTTTCAATTAAATTTTCACAATTTTAATTTGCTAAAATTCATTTGGTCCTATGGTGCTCTTAATAACAAGCGAATATTCAGTATAAGCATGATAGATAAAATGTCACGCGCCGATTTCGATGCTTTTGAAATGGGAAGAAATAAAGCGCCTGAGTGGAAGAAGTATCGAGAGGCCGAGGTCGATTTAATGACCGGCTAATTTTCGGAGAAAAAAAGATGCGGCTCCGTACGCATTCACTTGGCAATTTCTGGCAAAACTACACCCGACACCTTTAAAAGGATTCACATGCCGTACATACGCGCGAGCGCCCCTCCGCGCGTCCTACCATTTCATCTCCCATGTAATAAACCGCGCATCTGCTTATGTAGATGGACATCGAATCCCAGCGTATAATATTAACGGCGTCTCTTACTCCCAAAACGAGCTCTCGGCTTCTTTTGGCGTGTCGTTAGCCACTGTTCATACCAGATTCGAGTATTATTTCAACACGTGAAGATCGCGTAAAGCTCAGAATCGAACACTCTTCTATACGTGAGATAAAATATCAAATCAGCAAGAAAAAGCATCCTGAAAAATGTTTGAAAAATTAAAATATTTTTAAACGATTATAATACGAATTTGGATCGATGAGAATAAATTTAATTAAATAAAAGAAATTCTATATTCGGTCAAAGCGGATCTTATAAAATATGTTTGTATAAATTTATGTACATATTTGAAATAATGTTCTGCAAACAGCCAAAACTTTTTTAGTCTTCAAACGCAATCATGAGCAAAACCAAAGTAGTATTATCACTTACTAAGTTGACAAGCAATTAATAATTTTTTATGCTAATAAGCATCTTTACAAGAATATTAATCATCTGATGTTAATAAAAATCTTAAATATGCGAATAATTTATTACGAAAAATATTGCCTCAGCCAGGATTCGATAGAATAGTTAAATCGTGATCTTATATTCCAGGTAGGCGCAAATATATAATATACGAGGCGATCATTACTTTTTCATCCATTTTACGTTAGCACATAAAATGATAGCTCAGATATTGCTTCACGTAGATTACGGTTGTTTAAGCGCGGTTGCGTAGTGGATCCTTTACCGCGCACCGGTTACAGGAGAAATATATACATGATTTTTCTAAAAACCAGTTATCCAGCGGCGCATCCAGGATGCCTCCTTGTCGAATTATCGATCCGATTAGATGGATAGGTTTTAACTCGGTTAATCAGCGCGCACAGCATGGCAAGCAGAAGTAATGTTGCAAATTCCGTTGTCGATATGTACTATTCGTTCGTTTTTTCTTCCGCTCTGGAATAATTATACCACAGCCAAGCGAGATAGGCGCGCAACCAGTAGTTTATTGGTCCTCGATCGTCGTTATCGTTCCCATTCTTCACAACCGCGGTATCTAGTCTTCCCGCCACATTCACTGTATTCTTTAATCCCTTCTATCCTCCCCCTGGTAATTATCCTCACCGTCCCCGACGTTTCACTACCTCTCTACCCCCCCCCTCCCTCTC
>NW_017299465.1:386897-394189 GCF_001594075.2 Trachymyrmex cornetzi
GATCCAATAACGTCCCAACTGTAATCAGGTTGTAATTTCCACGTTGCACAGATTGTAATCTACATTCAGCGGGCGGATTCGCGACCGAGGCTCTTATTACGCTAGAATACGTTACGGACGATATAACTTCTAAATTATGATGCTATGGTACACGTAAGTCGTATACAATTCACGCTGGGAAGCGCTTTTGACAATTATACAGTTGATAGATTAAGCCTAGGATATAAATGATTATGAAACGTGGTAAATTATTACATAACATCACGAAAAGAACGGTTTTGCTAAAGTATTAAAAATTTAGCTAAAATAGAAAATTTTGCTGGATTATGAAAATAATTATGACGCTTAAACTAGTTATTAAAATGTCAAAACTTTTTACAATATTGCTAATTATTTTGATGGTCCAAAAAATTATTTTCACAGATCTGTATCCACAGTTAAATTTTTAGGTATTTCAATGCAAAATCGTTCTTTCAATGATACACTAAAAAAAATATTCGAAAATCGGTATTTATTATAACAATATAGTTAAACATCGAGAGTATTAATGAGAATAAGTGAATTAAAAATTTGTTAAAATATATATATATGAAGGCACGCAGAGTCTTCCGACAAAGAAACGAATAATAAAACTCAATTTGGACGAACGTGATATTTTCACCCGGGCGGGACTAACGTATGAAGGGGAAATGCCAGCTCCTTTCGAAATAGACGACAGAGCGAATAAGCGAGAGAGCAGATCCGAAAAAGCGTTCCTTTGTCGGTGTCGTCCTTTAAATCCGTTTAAAGGGACCACCGACCGACACAGGCTGATTAATAGTCTTCTCTCGGGCAAGTGGGGCTGGGCTCAAAGACAGATCGAGAATGGTTCGGGGACAGGCGGCAAAAATGCCGAGTTCACACTTCGCGGCAACGTCCAGGGCGTTGTGGTGTTGCTGTTATTGCGGCCTTCACCTAACGTGCCGGGGTCATCGACGGCACAAAGCTCGTCGACCTTTCTACATTTGTACCCTTTAGAACCGGTCACGCGATGGTGATGACGGAACCTTGACAAATCCAGGCCACGTGTGCGGTGAGACGTTGCGTCATCGGTACAATTCGCAACTTGCAGTACAGCAGGAGACGAGAGAACAAGTTTATGAAAGTAGGAAGACGTTATTGTGCGCGAACAGAACTTGACAAGTAAAATTTATACGTTTCTGTGCCAAACGGAATGATACTCGACTTATTCATTAATCAGTCACGCCTGGATAAGTTCAGTAATTGCATCGCTGGCGAGAGAAAAAAAAACTACAGAAATAAACGGGAAAATGAAACGGTGGTCTTGGATAATTGACGGCGCGGCACATAACCGAAGAAATCAATTCGCGGTGTTTACCATGAGTTTTGTGCATCAAGTTTGACGCATTACATTTGAAAGATCTCCCGTGTGACTATGGTGACCGCGGTACACGTTCGGCACACGCAACGTGCCGTTGCGTCATGCGTTCGCGCTGATTTACGACTACGGTGGCGGTTTCGTCTCGCTTGACGCTGGCTTACCGAATTAGTCCCACTCGCACACGCACGCATCTCACAGGTTAATATAAAGCGCAAACCTCCCTGCCGTTTCTTCCGGAGCATTCTTTTTCCTTCCTCACCGTCCACGAGCGGATGTCGCAACAGTTGTAGCGCGAGAGATAATTAATTTTTTTCGGTCAAGAAAGAGAGGGCATAGGACAAAAGGCGGAATATTCATGACAATTCATGGTGTTCCATTAGTGTATACTTTCCTCGCAATCATGATATCATATAACGTTTTCATGTGGTTGATGTAATATATTTTTAATTATATCTAAATACGTCATCCTGCTCTTTAAAACTTTCAGAGCAATATTCATAATCCGTTTTTATTTCGAAACCGCATCTTAAGTAATGTCTTCACTGAGAAAAATAGTCTGGTTGGATTAAATAGTAATTCTGGTGGAAAACGGACGAATCAGAATTTTCTGGTTAAATCTATTAGAATTCTGATTGATATAATTGTTCTGGTAACAATAAGAATTCTAGTAGATTTTACCAGAAATATTGTTGTGGAAATGTCCACTAAGGAGGCCTGACTCGAAGCTTTGTGATCGGCCGCAGCGTTTCGTCCTGGTCCCACACTACTAGACTCATCAGTAAGGCGATGTAGCGTGGGACTTGCCTTAGACGCCTGGAATGAATCCAGAATGATATTCTATTTAAAGGGAATTCGCGCGGCGCGGTGCTTACGTGAACCGATTGAGTCCCGTGGACCTCTAGTGGCGAGTCACCACATTGTATTAACTAGAATTTCGGTTATCTCAATTAGAATTCTAATAAATTTAACCAGAAAATTCTGATTCATTCATTTTCAACCAGAAATATTTTTCACTGTTAAGATGCTAATATGGCTCTTTAATTTTGATTCATGGCACCTTAAGACTGTACTTAAAAAGGTCCTAAATATAAGATCCGAATATGAATATCGCCAATGGAGTGAATTTTATTCTGAAAAGGGTAATCTCACTCTTAAAGACTGAAAATTGAGTCACTCTTTCTCAACCCTGGCTTAATATTTACTCTTTAGAATAAGATTCCACTCCAAAGAATTTAAGGAGTGTATTACAGGTCCTTCCATAACATCACTGACAAAAATAGTTGTTCTTTAAAAAAAAAAACATAATTAATGTTTAAAGTACACAAAACATGACGTTTAATTTTCTATATAATATTTTAATGTATATTGAAATACGCGCTACCAAAGATACGAAAAAGCGAAGAGCCTCGTGCAGTACGAAGAGCATAGATTACTCCGTTCCGCGGCTCGGAGCCGCGGGTGCATTCGGTTTGATTATTTTCACGTGCGAAAAGAGCTTCTGCGGCGACGAATAAAAAGACAGGTGACGCGCAGGTGGAAGAAACAAAAAGAGAACGAGAGAAAAACAGAGAAAGATAGAGGGGGAGAGAAAGAGAAATAGAGTGGGACAGAGGGAGAGCCTTTAAATCGGCCGTCTCGAAAGCGGAACGCTCTCAACGCCGCCGTTCGTGTGCTTCTACACGCGAGAGCGCACGGGCAGACAAGATGAGCTCGAGGCGAGGTAGCGAGAGATGCCACCACAGAGTAATTTTACAGCAAATAGGTTTACACAGCATTAGGTGGAGGGAAGCGACCTACGAGGCGATACAGCCGCGCATTGCCGCGGGGTGAACGTACTTGACCGTCGTGTACACACATAAACGTACACGCACATGGATATCCACACGTATGTACACCCAACGTGGACACGCACACATATATGCGAAACGGCCGCCGCGGCTATTATTCTCAATTACCATCGGCTATCAGGCATGTCGCAGCCACGTCGCTGTGGCTTCGATGACAAGTGCTTTTGCGCGAAACCATCGCGAACTTTTGCCACTTTCAATTTCACAGCTCGTCAATGCGACATCAAGGTATATTCTGGAATAGACGTGATTGCCTGAACGGCTAAGTGAATTTTGCCGCTGTAAAATTAAGTAATCATAAACTCGTCATAGGCGAATAAATACACTTAAAAGATTAAGGAAATACATTGACAACATTTTTGATGAAATTCGTCGTAAAAAAAGCCAATCGCACAAAATTGTTTTTTTTTTTTTTTAATTAAAAGAATTAATGCTTAAAATTGATTGAAAGATTTATCTTAATTTCCAATTGCTAAACATTCGTAGTCTCTAAGAATCCTCTACTATACATAGAATAGAGTTATCATTACGATGGAATGCGCTTCAGGGTTGAAATTCATTTACAGCTGCTAGTTAATCATTGCATCTAAGTGATATATATTTTCTAGCATACCGTGTCAAGCACACGCATTTCCTTATTATTGATTAGAGTGATTAGACGATACTGCGAGGAGCAAGCCGTTTCCTCCGTACAAATGACACGGGGTTCGAAAATAAATGTAGGAGGATATCATAATGAGATGGACTATTCTCGGAATGCGTTGGGGCACCCGAAAACAAGACTAAGCGCCTTATGGACGAGCAAGGACGGTGACTACTCTATGGATCAGGCGGTCGGGGGACCGGCCCTGTAATTTCAGGCCCCGTAATGGGCCTCCAGTCTCACAATTAGACCTTCCTGCGTCATCTCTATCTCCTTCGGCGTAACAGAGAGTCCTCTTCGTTCGCTGCAAAAGGCATTCTCTCCTTCTGTGCGTGTCGCGAACGCTCGATCGAATCTCTCGGCGCTTTAATATCGACTCGTCAGGACGGTGAGCATCTGAATTTAGAAAGCGACGACGAATCAATTCTGCGAGATGAGGAATCCTCCACCTCCTTTCTCTCCACGTCCTGCGAGTAACACCCGGTAGATATCTGACGCGTTAATCGCTCGGCGCAGTAACACTTTAGTATGCAAAACACTACCGCTGAAAACTCAAATGCACACCGCAGGATGCTACTGCTGCTGCTTCATCGCCGTCCATGCGTGCGAGATATTTCTCATACATAAATACTAAGCGGGAGAATTTTCTTGACGTTACGAAGAACGGTCTCGCCGGCACGCCACAATACCGTAAGATCATAGATCCGACTTCGTCCTTGCAGAGGGTACGGATCCGAACTCAATGACGATGACGGTGCATGACTTGTCCCTGCCCCCTGAATCCCCTTGAGGATCCTCCGAGGATAATTACATAGTAGCTCAGCCCTAGTGCGGCAAAGAAGAGACCTTTATGAGGCTTTCGCCGCATAAAGTAATGGCTAATCGGAACAACCCTCGACGACATATCGTAGGGCTTTGGAGCACCATTAGTCACCTTCTACACCTTAAAACTCGCGTTGACCCGGTTGAAACTGTTCAAGAATACTGATGTTCTTTATCACCGAGGACCGGTTAGGTATAACGTATTTTATCCAACGTTCCCTCTGCGCGGAAGCATCCCGTATTATTAGAGTCGCAATCATAGAAATTATTACCCTTCTTCGGTCCCGCGTACCCTCCCACTACAATCCTTGCCCATTCTCCGGAGACGTAGCGATATAACGTAAAATGAAGACCCTTCGAAAGGGATATCATCGTTAATTCGAACGTCGAATGTAACCGTCGTCGTTAACGAGTCGTCGTTAGGGACGCAATCTCATATTGACATTTATTATCTAAATGAGATTTCGCCACTTATCAAGACTAAATTAAAATAGATGTTGACATACCATCATCTTGCATTAAGCAGGATTACGGAGTAGAAATTAAAATCTTCGTCCTCTACCATTTTCGTTTCAAGACATTCCTGAAGTATAAGATACGGCAAAATTCAACGTAAATCGACTTTAAACTTACATACAGACGAGTAATTTAGCTATCAAATTCGGAATTAGAATCCGAGAGATTACATTAAGTAATTAAGTAAGTTTCTAAGTTATTTTAGATGTGCAATATATCGCAAAATTTGATGTAAATCGGTATGTAAATCTAAATTAATGCTATCTATCAAATTCTAAACACGAAGGATTAAGTCAACTGTTATTATAACGGAATACGCAACAGAAAATCTTAACATACCGTGACAGATATTAAAAATTCCAGCATGTGAGGCGTTATATTCAGATCAGTTCTAATCAGAAAGCGTTTTATCACATCACATTCTCCGAAACGAAAACGTTATTTAGCATTAATCTGTCGTTTACGTAATCGAAGTAAGCTGCTAAAATCACCATCGCGAATTTTCATTCGCCGATTCTAGGCGCTTAAATATTTGTGGCATTTATGCCTCTTTATATGCGCTAGCCTTGAGAAGCCAGTTGCCTCGTAAGCACGATACCGTTCGTTCTTCTAGCGGGGCGGTTCGCGGGAACGGGTTACAAGTTCGGGTTCGCGAGATAATACATGCGAGATGAGAAGAGAAAGAGAGAAAGCGACATACGGGAGAAGAGCGAACGAGGTCTCGAGGTCGTTTCTGGGCGTGGTGGCATCCACCTTTACATCTTCGACATGGTATATATACCTCTCAGCCTAGCCTACCTCTCTCTACAAACGTCTTTTCCTTCGACTTCCCCTCGTCTGGAGGCCCGACACCCCCGTTCTCCACGCACTCGGGCGCAGAGGGTTTCGGCTCTTCGGGCCATTTATTTTTTCCCAATCCAGCCTCCAGGGCTGTCCAAACGATGGGCTGACGACCATGGCAGACTCGGCCTATTGTTTTAGCCTGGGTACTATTAAATTGAAGCCCGAAGCGATCGACCGGCTGTATCAACGTGTGTTAACTCGTAGGCGGTTATAGCGCGCATCGTACGGTCTCCACGAGATAGGTAGGCTTTATCGCGTTTTCATGGAACGCGAATACATAAATCGTACACGAGACGCAATTATAGTTTTATTGAACTCTCTGAATGATTTCGGATATACCTACGACGGATCTTCCCAGCGATTGCAGAGAAAGATGCATTAATCATTAAAGAATTGAAAGGCATGGGTTTGAAGAGGAATGTTGTACTCTAACAAAACGAGAAAGATTAGAGACTTTTTCCCAAAGCGAGATATCCCTTCGGCTGTGTAAAGATTAAGATCCTTAATGTTGCTTTTAAGAATCTTAATTCAACTCAAGACGCTGTAATAGCGCGCAATAATGTTTGTTAAGAGCGCTACTTTGTTACGATAGTCTGCAGAAGAACGCAATGTATATCCTATAGATGCGGGCGCGCACAAGCTAACGAAGAACACTTCAATCAGTATTGCGGAACCCGTGTACCCTTGAGGAGAAACCCTACCGCAATACTACTACCACTCATTACATTTGCAAGTCATTCGGCGAAGAGAGGTATTACGCGCGAAACTAATTACATAGAAAACTCAAGTATCTTCATCCCAGTGCTGAATACGAGTCTGGGTAAAGAATAAAAAAAGGGAAACAAAAGGCCGCGAATAATTCACTGGCCGGTGAATCGAGGGTTACGGGGTTACAAAGTATGCAAAGAGGACAACTCTACGCCGCTTCTTCCTTCCTTATGGATACATTCGCGGTTGCGAGAAAGAAAGAATGGACGTAAGAGCGGACGAAAAAATTACGAATACTTGTAGTGGCCATCTCCATCTTGCTTTATCTGTGCGAGCGAAGATGGAAACTGCAGAACGTGCACCTGGACGAACCATCGACGTCGGAAAGCCGAACGAGAGCAACAGGACTCGTGTGTTCAGCAAGCTAGAAAGAGAGAAGGGGGGAGAAAGAGAGAAGGGGGGAGAAAGAGAGAAGGGGGGAGAGAGAGAGAGAGAGAGAGAGAGAGAGAGAGAGAGAGAGAGAGAGAGAGAG